>NW_006409124.1:165083-165563 GCF_000296735.1 Chrysochloris asiatica
TACATTTCCGACCCTCACAGTCAGTCCTGATGGCAATTATTCACTATTGTACCACGAGTCTTATCCCCATTTCCTTTCACCAGCCCAGTCCCAACAGATTGGGAATCATTCAGCGGAGGTTCTACCTACCCCTGCCCTGTCTGGAACTAGACTCCCTCTTGAAAACTTGTAATCCAGTCACTTCTTGCCTTTATAGCCCTCCCCACCCCAATTTTGGGCAGCCAATGCCTAAGTAGCCCATCCCTGTCAACCCTATGTACCGAGGGGGTGGGAGTGATCCTTGCTGTAAAGATTTATTCCATTTTTAGAGCTACTACACCAATTTCTAGCTCCTTTTAAGGTATTCCAGTCAGTTATAGGCTGAGGACTGGCTTACAAGCTTTTTATTTTGATGTTTCTGGCTATTCTTCACCCTCCCCACCCCAAGTGTCTATTTCACAATGGTAGGCAAGGGAAACCAAGATTCAAAAGACAGCCAAG
>NW_006409124.1:167218-173304 GCF_000296735.1 Chrysochloris asiatica
CAAGCTGTTTTGATCACTGTAGCTATGTAATAAATTTTGAAGTCGGGGAGTCAGAGGTTTCCAAACCTATTCTTGTTCTTAAGCAGTGCTTTGCTTCTCTTGGGTCTCTTTCCTTTCCATATAAAGTTTGTAATTATTTTTTCCATCTCTTTGAAGAATATCATTGGAATCTGGATTGGGATTGCATTATATGTGTAAATTGCTTTGGGCAGTGTTGTCATTTTCACGATGTTGAATCTTCCTATCCAAGAATATGGTATGTTCTTCCACTTCTGTAAGTCTCTTTTGGTTTCTTGTAGTAGTGCCTTGTAGTTTTCTTTGTGTAAGTCCTTTGTTTCTCTGGTTCTGGCAGGTTTTTTTTTTGTTGTTGTTGTTGTTGTTTGTTTGTTTGTTTAATTCAGTGTAGATTAGAGAATTGGCACCACAAATTTAGGACTATAACATCTATATATCAAAGCTAACAGAAAAGCATTGACTGTTCATTGGTAAATAATTGCATTGTACACTTAGGAAAGAGCAAAATCTGTATACAAACCAAATTTACACTAAGAATCACATATATTGTTATCTTTGTTGTTGTGAGCTGTTGAGTCAGCTCTAACTTATAGTGGCCTGTAATTCTAAGAAATGGCTAGTGGGTTTGATCTGCTGACCTTGCAGTAAACAGTCCAACAATTATCCTACAGTACCACTATTCATTGGGAAATAATCACAAGCCATTTTACTGTTAAATGCACAGAACATTTTAGCAGGGGGTAATGGTGTTGCTTCTCAGGAAATTTTGTGTCATAATGATATGAAAACCCCATAAAAATACAAATGTGTAGGGTTTAAATGGCAGGAATAGACTCTGGTAGCAGTAAGAGTTTTCATTTCCACTATAAGCAAAATAATTCTAACATTCACATTTAATTTCTCCAGAACAGTGTCACATACTGAGCTGCAGAGGTATAAAATTATTTCTGAAGTACCACTAGCAATGGCATTTAATCATCACCATTTAAATTGTTCATCTCAGAAATTCCCATCCACATCTTATATGTAAGTCTGTTTAGATCTAATGTCACAAATCACTACCAAATATTTAAACAGACAATATATTTTTGTCTAGTTTTAGTTTAAGTCTCTACTTTAGGACTATTAAAATTTTCATTTTTAATCTCTATTAAGGAACTACTGGAAGAGATATAAAAACAGAGCTGAGAGGAATATTTCTTTTTTTCATCCCTCCCAAAACTTGACTATAATTTATAATTAATAATTTTCACAAGATCTTTCTTGTGCAATTATAAATACTACCTTTCAATAGCTAATGTTACATTTTCTCCCAACTTCATGTATATAATTAAAATGATTTACCAGCCAGTCCTGTGAAACCCTATATGGGATTGTTGTGAGTTGGAACCAACTCACTTAACAACAACAAAACATAGGGGAACAAAATAATTTCTTTCCCAAAGCAGCAAGTTTTATTCAATTTTAACTTCGTCAAACTCTTTTAATTGCAATCTTAACCCTCATTCCTACCATCTGCTCCTCAGAAACGCTATACAGGGTCATTGTGAGTTGAATTGACTTGTGAACTCTTAACCACAACTCTCACAGAAGGCAATAAGCTTTAAACTTGCAGTGATGTTGGTCTTGTTGGCTAGCATCATTAAAACAATATTTTTTACTTCTACATATGTTTCCTTTTTTTTCTTTTTAATTTCCAGGATAATTCTTGATTGTTTTCTTTTATGCTCTCATTATGTAGGATAAAAGAGACCTGTTGTAGTACTATAGAATACGTTCTGGACTGCTAACTGTAAGATTTGCAGTTCAAACCCACTAGCCACTTTTCTGAAATCCTACAAAGGGTTGTTATGTGTTAGAACTGACACCACAGCACACAACAACAACAATCATCAAATGCTAAATCAAGAAAAAAGCCTGCTGCCATTAGTGGTGTTTGTTGTTAAGTGATGTTGAGTCAGTTCTGATTCATACTGTATAGGGTTTCCAAAGAGTTGGCTGGAAGGTTTGAACTGCCAAGCTTATGGCTAGCAGTCCAGTGCTTATTCTACATTGCCACACCAGGACATTTTTCTTCTGTAGACACTTTTCCTCTGCAGCAATGTACAGGGCCATTGGTGAACTGGAATCACAAAATATGCTACCAAACAAAGGCACTGTTTCTGACGTGAAAGTCTATGAAACGGACTACTTTTGATAATGCACTGCTGTATCAGTTTGCTCATATCTGTCTGGGAGTTCCCTGAATGACTGAAGATTTTAACCAGCATTCATTCTCATGCAGGACTGGAGGGAAGAACCAAGCAATGTCCAAACTAAGGCAATGTTTGCACTAAAGCACATGGAATGAATGTGTTACTGCAGCATACCAAAACATAAATTTGTCTCCTCCTGGAGAAGAGTGTGTTTGAAAGTGTCTTGCAGAATTTTGAGTTTCCAAAAGTGTAGAGTCTGGTGCCCATCTGTATTTTGGAGGAAAGTCTTTGAGAAAGTAGTTAGGGGAGATTGCTGAGTAGACAGACTCTTAGAATCTTCAAAGATTAAAATAAAAAAGAAAAGAAAACTTACAATCCTTAGATAAAAGGAAGGATCTGAGTTTCAGAGTTGTCATATAATATCCACTTATTCAGCTTTCTGCCACAAATGATAAGACATACAAAGAAACAGAACAGGGTCCAGTCACTGAAAGAGAATGGCTCAATTAAAAGAACAATATGTACTTATGAAGTACTGAGTTTCCATTTACAGCGATGGGAATTGTATTTTCATTCATTAGAATAGATTCTTACCACTGATTAATATAATTGATGTCAATAAATTGTAAATCTGTAAAAAAGTGGACTTGGCAAAATTATGTGAGAAATAAAGTTACAACAATGTAAAAGGGTAGCTGCTGAGGCTACTAGTTGTTGTTAGGTCGTTGTTAAGTACTGCGGAGTATGTTCTGATTCATAGTAAAACTATGTAATTTTTCTAATGAGTGGATGGTAGGTTTGAATCACCAACCTTGTGGTTAGCAATCTAATGCTTATCCAACAGTACCATACCAGGACTCCTGGGACTGTTTATGTACAGCTAAATATCTCATGAGATTTAGTTCCTTGATTTGGGGGTTTAGGTTTTCATGGGACATTCAGGTGATTCAATGCTTCTGTTTTTCCTGCTATTTGGTTACATGATGCCCCGGGTATTCAGAACTTACAAGCAGCCTTTCAAGTACACTAACTGGTTTATACTTACCTCAAACAATAGAGAAATAAGGAGAGTCAAGAGTATGAGAGAGAAATGGAATGTGTGACTTATTACTCCTATGAACAACTGCTTGCCTTGTCACATGCCAGTACAAATGACATGATGCCCAGCTACAATTACTGACCATTTGATCAAAGATTCTATGGAAGAATTCTGATCAAAAATGGGGAAATGTAGAATTTATTATATTCTTACAGAATCCAGACTTCCTGGAGCCATGAAAGTTCAATGAACTTCTAAAATTGTTGCACTGATATAATCATTAAACCTTAAACTTAAAATATCCCTTGAAGTCTTCTTCAACCTAAACAATAGTTTAGTTTAACTAGTAAAACATGTCTGCTGTTTTAACATCAATGTATATGAGATCAAGTTAACATTAACTCAAAAGATTAGATCTGGTCCTTAAGAAACAGGGAGTGTATGTTAATTATGATGAAACAACTCAGAAAATGAGGGAGAGAATGGTTGCCCAACTTTAAGAATGTAGTCAGGGTCACTACATTGTACTGTTATGAGAAAAGTTTTCAATACTGACAAATGCACAAGCAATCCAGTTTGTACTTATTTTAGTGAGAGTGGGGTTTTCTTTATTTGATTTTGAAAAATTGAGCACCCAACCCAGTTGTTGTTAAGTGCCATCGAGTCAGTTCTAACCCATAGTGGCCCTGAACAGAGTTTCCGAGGCTGTAAATCTTTATGGCAGCAGAAAGCCTCATATTTCTTTTGCAGAGAAGCTGGTAGTTTTGAACTGCTGACCTTGTGGTTCACAGTCCGATTCATAACCACTACGCTACCAGAGCTCCTTACCCAACCCAGTAGACAGGGGCAAATGCTATGGGTGGCCAGTTTGTGAAGAGTTTTATTCTCATTTTCCCTCCCCCAGTTTCACAATCTAGCTCTAATGGGACCCATGATCTTAATGACTGTATTCTTATTTAAAGTTCCTAGTCCTAAAACATATTTGGGTGTGAATCAACAACCATGTCTCCTGTGCCCTTTATTCCTGAAGATCTTGAGACTTTCTTACACTGCGGAAACGTTTGGATTTGTGTATGTTCTAGTGTGTATATTCTTCACAACCACAATAAAAATAAAACATATTTTAAAAAGAAAAATATTAAGACAGAAATTGAATTCATGGAAGCCCAGATAATGAAGAGACTATACAACTTTAAAACAACAATATTAAATATGATTAAAGAAAATATGAACAATGAACTGAGGAACATTAGAAAAAATGGTACAAGTACAAAATGAGACTATAAAGTGTCTATAAAGGAATACCAAACACATATTGAAACTGGGAATAATTTTTTTTTTTTTTACAAATCATTAGGAGGACTTATTTTTTGAGTTTGTAGAAGGAAGATTCTGTCAAATAAAGTATAAGGCAATGATATAATTGCGACTGTACAAAATAAGAAAAAAGAGAAAATTAGAGCAAAGTCTAATAGAAGCATGGCACACTAACAAGTGAGCCAATTTCTGCATCATTGGATCATGAAGGAGAAGTGAGTGAAAGGCTCAGCAGAGACAATGTAACTATGTTCCGTTCTATGAACTAGGACATATGTGATTTGGATGTTTTAAGAACACCAAATTAAAGCCTCATAGGAGTCGGCTTTTGCTACGCTGCTGCTGCTCAAGCTGCCTGTAAATGCTAGAAAAATGGAACTGCAGCAGTGATGGCTGAAATGACAGGTCAGGAATGGAGAGAGTGGAGAGAGAGGAAAGAAAGAAGTCTATAGGACACCTGGTCCTACCCACTGTTCCACCTCCTGAACAGCAGGAGCAGTCTAGGCTCTGCAACCTCCACCACTGCCGGCCTGCCTACTAGGCAGTGTAAGAGCCCAAGTCCAGAACCATGTACTCTGTTTTACCTGCCTTGGTCCAGTCTTGTTTTAGGGTCTTTAAAACAAGGGGAAATAAACAAAAGGAGAACTGTTTTTCCTTTAAAACAAAGCAAACCTTTATGAAATCATGGATGTATATGCAGTTGGACATTCAATGGCTCATACCTGTATTTGAAGAAATAACACTGAAAAAAAATTCAGTTTGGCAAAGGATATTAATTTACAAATCAACAGGAAGCTTCAAGCAGGATAAACCCAAAGAGATTCACAATGATATATATTATAATTAAACTCTTGAAAACAAAATTTAGAGAATCCTGAAAGAAGTAAGAGAGAAGAGAATTCAAGCTACAAGAAATCCTCTATAAAATGCTGGGAAACTCTAGAGGACAAAAGAGAGTTAAAATACATATTTAAAGTTAGAAAAGAAAAGAACTATTAACAAAGAATTTTATATCTGGAAAAGTGTTCTTCAAACGTGAGAGTAAAATCAATATATTCCCAAATAAAAATTGAAGTGGTTTGTTTTATAACCAGAGGAGTTGTGATGAGACAGTAATTAAATAGTAATTAAATGCTCTGATTGAAAGGTCTGAACCTACCAACTGCTGATCAAGGGAAAGATGTACCAGTTTGCTTTTATATGGATTTACATCCTAGGAAATCAAAGCGGGGAGAGCTAATCTGTCCTACCAGGTCACTATATGAATCAGAATTGACTCTAAGGCAGTGGGTTTAGTTTTAGTTTTGGTTATAACCCCACCTAAAAAACATAAGGAGTCCTGGTGTGTTCTCCATCTTTCTTTTGTTAGCTTTGCCAATGGTCTGTCAATTTTGTTAATCCTTTCAGAGAACCTGCTTCTTGTCCTGTTGATTCTTTCTATCGTTTTTCTGGTTTAAATGTCATTTATTTGTGCTCTAATCTTTATTATTTCTTTTCTTTCAGTGGCTGTAGCATCTACA
>NW_006409124.1:173960-174885 GCF_000296735.1 Chrysochloris asiatica
GGAGCATAGATATTTATTATGGTTATTTCATTGTGTTCAATTGTTCCTTTAATCATGACATAATGTCCATCTTTATATATTATACTGGTTTTTGCCTTAAAGTTTATTTTATTCGAGATTAGTACTGCCACTCCTGTTCTTTTTTTATTGCTATTAGCTTGGTATATATTTTTTTCCATCCTTTGACTTTTAATCTGTTTTTGTCTCTGTGTGTGAGGTGTGTTTCTTGCAGACAGCATATTGAAGGATCTTGTTTTCTTATCCATTCTGGACCCTCCATCTCTTAACAGGTGCATTTAATCCATTTACATTCAGTGTAATTATCGATAAGTATTGATTAATTGTTGCCATTATGCTTGTTTTTTTGTGGAGTTGCTGCTTTCTTTGTTCTATGTGTCTTCCTTTGTTGAGTTCATGCTTTTCATGTTTTTTTTTCTTGTGAGTTTCATAGTTTCAATGTTTCCATGTTCTTCTTGGACTTTCATTTTCTTGGTATGTTGTGAAGTGTTAATTTTCTTTGAGGTTACCTTATAGTCCATTAACTTTTCCCTCCATTTAATGCAGTCTATTTTGTCCTGTAATCCAGCTGACCTTTTCACCATCTCGATCTCTGTTCCTTTGTGTTTACCTTCTTATACATTGTACTTGTTTTGATCGTAGACTGATCTCCCAGATTATCTGAGTTTGTTCTTATAGTTTTGTTCTGGTCTTGACCCTTCCTTCTATCAGTTCTGGGAAGTGCTGCCGCATATGTCAATCTCTGATTGTTGTCTGTTCTTGTTGGTTCTCAGTCCAAAGAACTCCCTTTAGGATGTTTTGTAGCACAGGGTTGGCTTTGGAAAAATTCCTTAGCTTCTGTTTATCCTGGAATATTTTGATTACACCATCCTATTTGATTAATAGCTTTGCTGGATAAAGGATTCTT
>NW_006409124.1:177937-179229 GCF_000296735.1 Chrysochloris asiatica
CGTGGCATCAGGACTGGAGAAATACTGATTAGCAACCTGTGATATGCAGGTGATCTTGCTTACTGAATGTGAAGAGACCCTAAAATACTTAATGATAAGATCAAATACCTCAATATAAAGATAAGGAAAATTCTCACCAATGAGCTAATAAATAACATGATAAACGGAGAAATGACTAAAGTTGTCATTAGTTAAATCTGCTGCACAAGACCTCTTTAAAGTATTCAATAGCAAAGATGTTAGTCTGGGGACTAAGGTATGCCTGATCCAAGCTATGGTATTGTCAAAATCCTCATATGCATGTGAAGTTGGAATGAATAAGGAAGACTGTAGAAACATTGATATATTTGAGTCATGCTGTTGAAAAAGAATATGAAAAATATCATAGACTACCAGAAGAACAAACAAATCTGTGTTGGAAGAGGTAAAACCAGAAGGCTCCTTAGAATACTCCAGACTTTTGTCTTCTATGCCTCAGATATATTATAAGGAGGCACAGTCTCTAGAGAAGGACATCATGTTTGGTAAAGTGGAAGGTCAAAAATAAAGAGTGGACCCCAAAGATGGATTGGCACAGTGGCAGCAGCAATGGGATCAATCATAGCAATGATTGTGAGGCTGGCCAGTATTTCCTTCTGTTATGAATAAAGTCACTGAGTTTGAATCGATTCCACAGAACGTACCAACATAGACAACATATTGAATGGCACAGGAAGTATCAAAAGTTTCAAAAGGAAATGGAAGGAATAGACTGAATCTCTGCACCAAATAGAATTGTTCAATATTCAACCATTTCAAAAGGTGCCATATGATTAAGAACCAATGGAATTTAAGGAAGAAATCTAAGCTGTACTGAAGGCCAAAACAAAGTTGTAGGAATTAATGGAATACAAATTGAAATGTTTCAACAAACTGATGCAGCACTAGAAGCACTCACTCCTGTATGCCAAAAAATTTGGATGACAGGTACCTGGACAACTGACCGGAACCGATCTATATTTGTACCCATTCCAAAGAAAGGTGACCCAACATATTTTGGAAATCATTGAGCAATATCATTAATATCACATGCAAGTAAAATTGTGCTAAATATAATTCAAATTTTATTACACCTGTACATCTGCAGGGAGCTTCTATAAATTCAAGCTGGATTCAGAAAAGGACATGGAATAAAGTACTTCTGACATCAGATGGATCTTGGCTGAAAGTAGAGAATATCAGAAAAATGATAATGTGTCCTTTATTGCAAAGACATTCAACTGCGTGATTAATAACAAACTATAGATAACATT
>NW_006409124.1:179329-180244 GCF_000296735.1 Chrysochloris asiatica
ATTACACCATCCTATTTGATTAATAGCTTTGCTGGATAAAGGATTCTTAGTTGGCAGTTTTTGTTTTTGTTTGTTTCTTGCAGAGTTTTATATATGTCTCTCCATTGCCTTCTCGCTTGCATGGTTTCTGCTGAGAGATCTGGACATAATCTGACTTGCTTGCCTTTGTATGCTAAACTTCTCTATTCCCTAGCTACTGCTTTCAGGATTCTCTCTTTATCTTTGATTTGGAGAGTTTGATTATGATATGTCTCGGTGATATTCTTTTGGGGTCTATCCTTCCTGGTATTTGTTGAGTTTCTTCAATGTTTATCTTTTCACTTTTCAGGATGTTAGAGAAATATTCTTCCAGAAGTTCTTCAACTATTTCCTCTGTGGACTTGTGTGATTCTTCCTGTTCTGGACTGCTGGTAATTCTTAAGTTATTCCTCTTCATGTTGTCCAACATGAATCTTAGACCTTCTTCAGATTTTTTTATACTTTTTTTCTGTTTTCTCTTTATCTTAGTGATATTGAGAGATTTGTCTTCCAGCTACTAGTTCTGCCTTCCATCTCTTCTATTCTACTCCTTTGCCCCTTCAATGTATTTTCTATTTCTAATATTCTATTATTGATCATTTAAGGAGCTCTAGTAGCATAGTGGTTACAAATTGGGCTGCTAACCTCAAGGTTCAAAACTACCAGCTATTCCATGGGAGAAAGATGAGGCTTTCTGCTCCTGTAAAGATTTGCAGTGTTGGAAACACTGTGCAAGGGTCACTGTGAGTCGGTACTTAACAACAACATTATTTATCATTTGGACCTCTTTCTGTAGGTTTTTAATTGTTTCCAATGCTGTATCTATCTTATTTGATTGGTCCTGTAGCACTTTCCTGACTTCTTTATTTTTCTCAACTACATTGTAAAGTGTTTTGA
>NW_006409124.1:180911-182629 GCF_000296735.1 Chrysochloris asiatica
GAACCTTTACATATACCAAGAAGGACTCATCTTTTGGCTAAATGCTGACATTTAACATACAAACATGTAATATACATTATTATCATACTAAAACCTGTTCCTATTTGGCTCCTCCATCTCCCTTGTCTGTTGCTGTGACTGCAACTACATCTTTATAACATATTGAATTCACAGAGCCAATTTTGCTTTATTTTTTTTTTACTCATTTGCTATTATAATGCTTGTTGAATGGAACTAGTATATTTACACACAACAGATAGAATTGGTCCTTTATATTCCCATGCCACTATCCTTTTTGGAGCTCTTTTTCATTTTTAATATCTCTATAATGTACATTTACAGTATGTATCTATTGACATTTTTCTTCCTAGTTGTATGGCTTATTTTAGTAAAGCTTGCAAAGATGGTAGGGTACATGTTACGTCAGTTCTACAGGGTTCCTATAAGTTGGAACCAACTTGATGGCAATTAACAACAACAGCATAGGGTTTTGAAATGTTGCCAAGCCAACAAGGGTTTACCATCTATCACTGCAGTCAATCACAATGATGGGGTGAGATCCAACATCATGCTTTACTAGCAGGAAGCAAGTGATGTGGAAGACAACAGGAATAGCTTTCCATAGCTGTTTTGTTAGACACAAAATCTCTGTACATTATATTGGGTAAGTTATGGCTGGACAAATGATTAATCTTTCATAACACTAAAGTCACTTTTCACAGAAACAAAGAGACAATTGTTTCTTTATCGTAGATTGCTGTCACTGGTATCCTGACCCAGTACCTGTAGTCTTTTGATAATTATCTTTATGGGAGTTAACTTTTTCCAGGATTGTATCAATAAGACAATTTTTCTCTCCTACTTCTTTGTCTTGCTCAAACACCATTTTAACTTTGGTAAAAGAGTACCTTGTAGTTTTGAACCATCAGCTTTATTGTTAGCAGTCCAGTGCTTATCCTACAATGCCATACCAGGATTGATAGTCAACTTCAAATATATATATTCTCTTAGTCTGTTAAAATTTTGAATATGTGAAGTGAAAGTAATTTTGTATCCTAATCATGATAACTTCTAAAATATAAATTTTTATATATTTTTTAGATTGTATATCTTTAGATGACATAAATGAAAAACACATGGTAAGCTAAAAAATAACTATATTACCAGATCTTTTAATTAAGACTTAAAAAATCTCATGGTCATATACTAGGAGATATTGTGGAAATTCTGCTTATTATTATCTTAACTTGAGACATTACATAGAGAATAAGTATAGCACACTTTTTCATTAGTTTATTAGTAACATTCTAGGTTTGCATAAAGATGGTGCAGAAAGCACAATGTTTTCATAATGCTCCTCTTTCTCTCTCGCACAATTTCTTCTTCTATTTTTAATGTCTTTTATTAATGGTGTATGTTTGGTACAATTGATGAATCATTATTAATTGAATTCTGTTGTTACTAAAATATATAATTTACATTAAAATTCACTCCTGTTTTTATATTGTACAATAGTATAGGTTTTGACAAATTCATGATACTATATTTCCATTATTCCTTTATCATAAGTAAATATTTCTTTGTCTTAAAAATCCCCCTGTTGATTAATTATTCATCCTTCTCTGCCACCCACAAGTTCTTAGATTATATTGTCATCTCAGGCATCACTGCTTCTCTGGGTAGGGTCCCGTTCTCCACTCTTCTCCACTGATGGTCCC
>NW_006409124.1:201104-201635 GCF_000296735.1 Chrysochloris asiatica
AAAAAAAAGTAATAATAATAAAAACAAACAACAACAACAAAAAACCCCTTTATCAGTTTTCTAAGGAGCAGCTGGTGGGGGTGATCTACCGACCTTGCAGTTCAAAGCGCTCTGCAGTCTGGTCCCTTAACCCACAGCGCAAAAAGAAAGAAAGAGATGAAAAGAAAAACAAGTAACCTTTATAGAGTTTTTAAGGAGCAGCTGGTGGGCCCAAACTTCAGACCTTGCAGTTCAAAAGGTTCTGCAGTCTAGTCCCTTAACCTGCAGGGGCACAGCAGGATTGCCTTGTTGCTGTTGGTAAAAATCACTTCAAGTCATCTCTCCTTGTTCTGGCTTGTGCCGGCTTGTGCCTTGCTGGCGGGGCCTGAGCCTTGGAGGTTGGGCAGTGGGCTAGCCTGTGTTGCTGGGTCAGGTCAGTGCTGGACGTCCCTCCCGTAATGCTCTTTTATAGGGTTTCTGAGGAGCGGTTGGTGGGCGTGGACCACTGACCCTGTAATTCAGGTGACCTTATAGTGGCACCCCAGCCCTCAG
>NW_006409124.1:202561-216110 GCF_000296735.1 Chrysochloris asiatica
AGTCCTTTTACTCTGAACAAATATTTAAAATATGGGTGCAGATGTGGCCAGGCTGTGTTTAAGGAAGACTCTTTTCTATTATATCCATCTTGAGTTGTATCAATTCCAAGTCTAAAAATATTTCCTTGAAATTGTCTTGGAATCCTAGAATCAGAAGACTATGAAGGTGTTGTATTTTCTTTCCTTCTTGTGGTATCTAAGATAAGTAGACATTTACATAAAGAATATAGGCATTAAGATTGCATAATTCTATTTTATGATGATTGATAATAAAAACATTTGGATAAAAATTTCCCATCTCTATTTTTATCTATGTTAAATTTGGAGGCTGCAAAAAAAGCAATCACTCATTGTGGCTTGCTTAGCTTAAGACTCCACAAAGGATATAGTACATTTAGCGTAGTGGTTACAAATCGGGTTGCTAATCTCACAGTCAGCAGTTCAAAGCTACCAGCTGTTCCACAAGAGAAAGATGAGGCTTTCTGTTCCCGTAAAGATTTACAGCCTCAGAAACCATGTACAGGGTCGCTATGAGTTGGAACCAACTCCAGGGCACATAACAACAACAACAACAACTCTTAAGAGTGAAGATAGGTGAAAGCAGCAACAACAACAAAAATATTAACAGGGAAGGAAAAAAAAAAAACAAAAAAAAAACCAGAGCAAAGAAAAAGCCAAAATACTTTTAATTGCATAAACGAGTTGTAATCATGGAAACAAAATTCTCCCTTAGCCTTGTCTATTAATTTTGTGTAGTTTCATTTTTATTAATTTCATTTTTATTCTTAAATTCTAGATTAGGCCTTATTTGAAGTTCTTTAGTATTAGCAAAGAAATGCTTTGTTTACTAAATGGGTGAGATGGTGTCAGAACACAGATTGAACAGGCCCAAATGACCACACCCAGGTTACCTCAGAACCATATCTCCTTTCCCATCTCCCTGTTCCTGTTATGTAGGAGCCCCTACTATAGCTATGTATACCAAAAGTTCTTGTACTCCTGCTTTAGGTATGCCATATGCTAGGAAGGGGCCTCCTGATTTAGTCAAGGTATGTCAATAGGGTGCCAACAGTCCCTTTTTTCCACTATGTATCTTATTCTTCTGTTTTAGTTATGCACATGCTAGGGAGGAGCTGGTGTGGCACTGTAGGCTAATGCATCAGATTGCAAAGTCCTTTGAACTGCAAGATCAGTTGTTCAAGCTAACCAGCTGCTCCTTGGAACCCTATACAGGGTCGCTATGTGTTGGAAACAACATGAAACAATGGCATTTAACAATAACAGGGAGGAGCTGGCAGTCTATCCTCCCACACCAAAACTCTGTTCTCTAGGAAGGGACAGACACTTTGGGATTTTCTTTACCCAGTTCTCCAAAACCGTTAACTGTCCATAAGCTTGTGAAGCTGTTCTGCAGGAACTCAGCTCCTGGCAGGTTCACTTTGGATTCAGAGGCCGAAAAAACTACATGGACATCATGAAGGGGATTGCAATGACTTTATTGTCTCTGATGGCGGCTGGTTTGACAAGCATAGCTTGAGCGTCACCTCAAGGAAAATCCACACTTTCTCTCATTGCTGCCCCACAGATATAGATAGCAGAAAAAAGAAGACAGGCTGCCAACTGTTACATAACTGACTTACATGATGCAGGTGGTCCTCAAGACCAATGGGGTAATTCTGTATAACAAGGCTACTTATAAGGCTCTTGGCAAACTATTAGATCCTAAAGAGGTTATTACAAAACTATGAAGAAGTGGATGCCCTGGTACCTCAAGCACAGCTCTAAGAGCATACATACTTCCATGACAGAAATATATACCCCAAATGTAAAAAGACCCTAACCCCTGCCCCTTGTGAGGAACAAGCATTGCTCAGCTGGCTGCCACTAGAGATAGCTGCTTTATTTTTCATCCTTTCTAAGTAACTTCCCTTGTCAGTAAATCATTTCTCTTCTGTTCTCTTTTTCTGTATTGAAGAAAATGTAATGTATCTGGATGTTTACAGTCTCTTGGCAACTGTGTAGGCAGAAGACTTTTTCATTTGGGGTCTGAATGCCAACAATTGGTGAGCCAGCCAGAAGAAGAAAAAACAAAACAAAAACACAGATTCCCAAAGTGAGATGGGAGGGAAGGAGGAATCGATGAGGGGAATCCCAGGCTGATCATCAGCCTCCATGTTTGGTTCCTTAGCACAGTTGATAGAGACTTCGGGATGTAATCATACCAGTGTATGATTACAGGGATGCTCCTGAAAACACTACCAGGATTGATAGAATTCCTGCAGGGAGCTGGGGGTCTGTAATGTGAAAAAGAACACATGAGCACTGGTTGCCTCATCGCCTGGCCCCTCTTATGTGCTATATGTGTCATTACAGAAGAAGAGCTGCACGGGCAGAAACACAGAGATTGAAGGATGAGTTGGGTTTAGCATAAGAGGCTCGAGTAGCACAGGCTAATAATACTAGTGAAACCATAGCTGTCTGTCTCCAAACACCTGATTCTACAGTGGAGACTCTAGCTTGCTGTTTAGCCAATGTGAAAAGATGGTGCTTGCCACAACAACGTGTGGAAGCAGTTATTATGAAGATGGATTGGGACTCTAAATGGTGGGACCCATTGGAGTTCTCAACTGAGTCAGAAGAAGAAAACTGGGAAGAGGAGATAGAGGTCCCCTATCTTGAAGCACAACCAGTTATGCTTACTAAAATTAAAACAGATCAGCCCCCCACCTAGCCTGTGTAGGTACTACTGAACTGCTGCAACTCATAACAATGAGGGACTACACATCCCTTGAGATGGTAGAGATGGCAACTCAGTATAGGCAGAAAGAGAAAGTGTTTGTGACTGCTTGGACATAGGGGAAGATGGGATAGTCCTTGCTGACCCTGAGATGTCTAAAATGGTTTCTGTTGCAACCCACACTGTATTGAAACAGTGTCTTTATGCTGCAATCAACTAGAACCATATAGTATTGCTCCTGATGTGGGTGAACCTAGCCTGCAGAGCAGCTTGGCCAAATGAGAGTGATATTCTAACTGTCCCCATAAGTTGGACAGCTATGGAGGCACTACAGGAAGCAATTAGGTGGACTGGAGATAAAGCATGTCATGTATGTGGACTATTATCAGAGCCCAGATACTGAGCTGCACACAGGTAGAATTAAACATGTCATTTTACAATCTACTTCTAACCAATGGTATGGAAATTTAATGTCCATACTGAATCCTGTGGTAGGCCAGCCAGTGTCCTGGGCTACTCAGACCTGAATGAAACTGGAAAGGTGCCCAACCAGAATGACAGGGACATACAGAAAGAGGCAGAGCAGGCAAATAAAGTAGGCATCAAAAAAGGCACAGTTTGAATTACTAGAAAGCAGATGTGGGATGACATGTTTGCTGTTGGCACCTTCCAAGACAAAATCGATAAGCAGCCTAATATGGCCCTGGTGAATCTGTGGCAGGAACTTAAATCAAATGTACTTCGTGATGGTTTTACCCCCTTTCAGCTTTGGCTCCTAGGGTTGCATCTATTGATGTGGAATGGCAAGTTGAGGTTCTGATAAAACATATAGCCATGGCATTCAATGAAACCCGCTAGACTCTTGCCTTGTTGTTCAACTAAGACACAGTAGATGCTAAAGGTAGTGATACAGAACTGCATGGCCCTGGTCATTGTCACAGCTGCTCAGGGAGGCACTTTCATTACTACCGAATGCTGAGAATACATACCTGATCATCTCCCCAACATCTCTATGGCTCTACAACAAATGCAGGGCCACATACCGACAATCTAGCAGTCATCTACTGACCCCTTTTTGAATTGAATTGGCTCTTTTCCCTTGAGTTGGTGATATATAATTCTATCAGTTATGGGAATATTTTGCTTTGGTTGTAGTATATATTTCTTATTAGCTTTCTGTTGTAGTATATATTGTTGCTGTGATCTTTGGTTACAATTCTCCTACTCCCAGGCCCATAGGATTGCACAGAACACTGGTAGTAAGATTATAAGGATCATTTAGGAGCACTGGGATAGAGTGGAGGGACACAAACTGACTGGGCCAAAATGACCATGCAAAGGTCATCTCAAAACCTTATTTTTTACCTCTTTTTCCTGTCCCTGCTATCTAGGAAATAGTCAGCCCTTCCTTTATCTATGTATACTGAAACTTCTTGTTCTCCTGCTATAGGGATGCATGTGCTAGAAAGCAGCCTCCTGCTTCAGGTTATGCATATGTTAGGAAAGAGCTGCTTGGTTTAGTTATGCATATGTTAGGAGGGCCCTTCAGCTCTCTCTAGTACACACTAGGAAGGAGCTGACAGCAATTCTTTGTTCTCTAGGAGGGAGCAGACAGGCTGCACCTTGTGATTTTCCTATCTTTTCAAGTTCCACATACCTTAGTTACCCAATGCTTGTGAAGTTTGATATAAAAAGATCCTAGCCCTGCCCCTTGTGCGGAAAAACTTCATTGCCCAGCTGGTTACTGCTATTTTTTTTCGTCCTTTGTAAGTAACTTCTCTTGTCAGTAATCTCGGCAACTACATATGAAGAAGGTCGTTCCCCTCTGGACCTGGGACTTGAACCCCAAAAGGTAGCTTTTTGTTATTGTTGCTAAGTACCATCGAGCCAGTTCTGATTCACAGTGACCCTGTATAGGGTTTCTGAGCAACATCTGGTGGGTTTGAACCACTGACATTTTGGTTCACAGTTCAGTGCTGATCCTACAGTGCCATAGACAGTTTTGTTGTTGTTACGTGTGGTGGAGTCGGTTCCGACTCATAGCGACCCTGTACAGAGTTTCCGAGGCTGTAAATCTTTAAGGGAGCTGAAAGCCTCGTCTTTCTCCCACGGAACCGCTGGTAGTTTCAAACCGCTGACCTTGCGGTTCACAGCCTGATTGTAACCACTGTGCAACCAGAGCTCCTCACAGCTCTCTAAATGGCAGGATATCATGTTTGGTAAGGTGGAGGGTCAGAGAATAAGAGGAAGACCCCCAGGGAGATGGCTTGGCAAAAGTGGCAGCATCAATGGGCTCAAGCATCACAACAATAGTGAGGTTGGCCCAGGACCTGGCAGTGTTTCGTTTTTTTGTGCATAAGGTCGCTATGAGTCAGTATTGACTCGATGGCACCTAACAACGACAACAAATGGCAGGAAGTCATTGTGCAATCGCAGATGAGTATTGTAACAAAAAAATTACTAATGTTCTAAAATGTACTAGACACTAGACCAGGTTTAAGTAATTAACTTAATTTAAAGAAATGCATAGCTAGTAATTCAAGGGTGATAGACTGTGACAAATGCTCAAGTTTAAGCAGAAAATGCATAAACTGTGAACGGTTGTTCAGTCTTAGTCAAATAGGTAGCACTTTAAATAGACCAATTGTTACCCTGTAAGGAAATATTATGAAGTAAATACTAATTAAAATATGAATGCATGATTGATTGTAAGTACAATATTTACTATTACAGTGGATGTGGCTATTATAATATGAAAGTAATAAGGAAAAATAGAATGCCTAATTGTACTGTTGTTGTTATGTGCCACGGAGTCGGTTCGGACTCACTGCGACACTGTATAGAGTTTCCGAGGCTGTAAATCTTTACGGGAGCAGAAAGCCTCATCTTTCTCCCATGGAACAGGTGGTAGTTCTGAGCAGTTCACAGCCCGATTCATAACCAGAGCTATGCTACCAGAGCTCCTTAAGATAATCAAGATACATAGATAGTTTGATTAACAGATGCATACTTAATGTGATCAATTGTTATTTGGAAGACTGCAAATTTAGAAAAATAGTGTAAGGTTGACTGGAGGGGAAAAAAAAAAAGACTACAGTATTGTTCCAGGGCATTGCTCCAAAAGAAATAACTGCTAATTTTTATGTAAGACACATTGGCATTAATAAATAAATAAATAAATCAAGCAAGCAAGCAAGCAAGCAAGCAAGCAAATTGTTGTTAGTTCTGACACATAGCGACCCTGAATAGGATTTCAAAGGAGCAGCTGGTAAACTTGAACCAATGACCTTGTGGTTCAAACCAACTTTGCAGTCCAACATATTAACCCACAGCACCATACCAGGTCACCAATAATGCAAGAAAGAGTGACAAACTCTATACTAGTGAATTACGTCACAGTTGAGATACAACATAACTGTAGAAAACAGGTAAAATAGTATGTAACAATTACGTCTTCACCTAGATACTCCGATAGGTATTTTTATCATATACTCTAATCTTTGAAGAATTAAACCTATTAAGAGGAAGGAATTAATAGTTTTAGGGCAGTTAATTATTATGGCCCTTCTAGCCAAAGTTCTCCATTTTGTGATGTATTCTAAAGCCTAGCCTCTATTAGACTCTATGTGTGGTGTTATGGGATAATCACTGAAATGTGAACCACTAAATTGGTGTTTAAAATTCACCAGCTGCTGTTTGAAAACCCTGTACAGGGTTGCTGTGAGTCAAAACATATTCAAAGGCACTTAACAGCAATGACATGCCTGTGATCGTGGACTCATTTTGAAATGAGTTGCAAAGGAGTCAAGATTAAGGTGGGACTAAGGAGTAAAGATTACAGTGGAACTAAGGATTAAGGATGGCCCACTTTACTAGACTCCTGGTGTGTTACTGAATGTCTGGTATGGCACTGTAAGATTAGCACAGGACTGTGAACCACAAGGTTGGCAGTTCAAACCCACCAGCTGCTCCTTGGAAACCCTATACTGGGTCACTATGAGTCAGAACCAACTCAACAGCACTCAATAGCAGTAGTAGCAATTTACTAGAGTGTGTGACTCCAATCTATAAAACTGCTTTGAACAAGCTCGTTCTCTTGCCCTGGATCTTTTACCTAGCTCACTCTGTATGACCTCCAGTTTGTGGGACTTTATGTTCATCACTTGACCTGATTCACCAGCTTCCACTGCCTTGTACATCAACTGCCTATATTTGACCTGGCAATTTGGGTTCCTCAGCTCCTGAGACTACGTCTGTGAAAAGACTCCTCCAGATTGGTTTCGGAATTACAGATTTGGGGCTTTTCAGCCTCCAAAATTGGATGAGCCACTTATTTAGACAACTCTGAGTTTTGTGAGACAGTGCAGTGTATTGCAGAACCCTGGGACTTGGGAAGGGAGGAATGGTGATTGATATCAAGGACTATGGAATGGTATAATATGTCTGAAAAGTTCAACAATTGAAACATCTTTAATCTCCAATTCCACAGCCTTGTACCGATCTTTCTAAAACAAATTATTCATGCAATAGTCCACACATGTATTTTCCCTTTTTATTCCCAAAATAATGTTTTAGTTTTAGATTTAGAACGTAGAGTAAAATAAAACCCACAAAAAAACAGAGATGTCTTCCAAAAATACAATTCTGCAGATGCACAAAGTGTGAATATTTCAATAATTGTGATCTGACAGAGGATAGACAGATAAATAGATAACAGAGAAAGGTTTGGATTCTACTTTTCTCAAATATAAAATAATATCTGACTTGATGTTTTCCATTCATCCTGTCCAATATCCCACTAAAATCACTATAAAACACAAAATGTGAAAGGAGAAATCAAAAAGTATAAAAATAATTAATGATGCCAAGTCTCAGAGAAAATCTAACCTGGGAATCTGGATAATTCATTTCTAATATTATGCAGAGTGAACTGGATAAAAACCACTAAAGACATTTCATATGACAAACATCATATGAGGAACTTTGGAATGATAATTTTTTTCTGCCTGTCTTAAAGTTCCTAATTTATTATTAACTAGAAAGATAACCACATAAACTATAAGAAGTCAAAATGTATTGAGATAGGAAAGGATCTCTAAGGGTTTCAGGATAAACAACAAAGTAACAGGCTTAAAGACAGAAAGGTTGTGCTGTAAGAAAACCTTAAAAAAGTGAATAAACAGTGTCTGGGATATTGTATAGTTAAGATTTTGTGTCAGTTTGGCTGCGCTAGGATTCTCAGTGGTTTAGCAGTTCAGATGTGGCTAGCCCCCATGATGTGATTTGATGGGATTAACCAATAAGAAGATTAAGGCTGAAAGTGCTGGTGTGGCACTTTAGCATTCGAACAGGACTGCTAACCACTGGATTGGTGGTTCAAACCCACCAGCTACTTCCTGAAAACCCTATACAGGGTGCTATGAGTCAGAACTGACTCAATGTCCTTTAATAACAACAAAATCCTTAATCCCAGCACCAACCTGATTAGATTTATGAGAGATTTCCAAGGGTGTGGCATGAAACAGTTTTTCCTATAAGAGATAAAAAGAATGTGACTTGAGCAGTGAAAGACCTACTACCAGCAAGATAGAATTTACAGGACTGGAATGTATCCTTTGGAGCTAGGGTATGTGTCCTGGGAAAGATTGGTGCCAAAGTGTGTAGAGATCTCCAAGGAATACTGGGTTTATAGATGCTGAAAGGAGACAAGGACCTCTCCCCAGAGCAGACAATGAGAAAGCCTTCTCCAAGAACCAGGACTCAATGTGGGCTTCTAGCCTCCTAAATAGTGAGATAATAAGTTTCTGGTTGCTAAAGCCATCTACCTGTGATATTTCTTTTATAGCAGCATTAGATAAATAAGACAAATATTTTACACATATTGAGAAACTAGATGAGAATGAAGAGTATGGAAAAGAATTTTGCAGCTAATTTATTGGGATATTAAAGTAGAAACAAGAATTTTGGCAAAAGTACAATTTGTTGTTATTATTTATTGCCAGTGAGTCTTTTCTGACTCATAGTGACCCCTGGGTAGGGTTTTCAAGGAGCAGACGGTGGGTTTGAACTGCCAACCTTGTCCTTAGCAGCTCAGCTCTTATCCTACAAGGCCGCACCAGGGCTCTGGACTCCTGTAGTGCTATAGGATCAGTGTTGGACTGTGAACCACAAGGTCGGCAGTTCAAACCAACCAGCTGCTCCTCAGACACCCTATGTAGAGTTGCTGAGTCAGAACCCACTTGATAGCACTTAAAAACAACAATGTGCTGTAGATAAACTCTGGACTGGTGGTTACTGCAAACTTGGCAGTTCAAACCCACCTTGGAAATCCTTTACAGAGTCACTATGAGTCAGAACCTGCTGGACAGCATTTCACAACAACAATCAGAAGATGTCATTAAAAGTGTTACTGAGTTAAATTGAGGCCTTTGCAAAACATCTGATGGGGAAAATGGAATGTATATATCTATATCAAAATGTAACAGAATGTAAAAGTTAAATAAATGCCAAAGAAGACAAAGAAACAAAATAAGGTCCTATATAACAAAAGAAAAAAGTATTAGTCACCAAAAAATTATCACAGGAATGGTAGAGTACCATTTTACATGAAGTATACATGGAAAAATAATACAACTTTTTAGTACATAAGGAGTTCTGGTAGCGTAGTGGTTACGAATCAGGTTGTTAACCTCACGGTCAGCAGTTCGAAACTACCAGCTGTTCCGCAGGAGAAAGATGAGGCTTTCTGCTCCCATAAAGATTTATAGCCTTGGAAACTCTGTATAGGGTTGCTGTGAGTTGGAACCGACTCCACGGCACATAACCACCACCAACCATAGTGCATAAATAATGAAAAAATAAAATATTTTGAAAATATAAGGAGAGTTTGAATAAATAAATACAAATAAGAGGAATTGGCAGTAGTCACAATATTTAATGATTATATATAGACACACAATTGAAATCATAAACTGACACTACCCTAGAAACAAGAATTAAGTTTCCTTCTTAAAATTTGTGCAAAAACAAAATTAGTAACACACTTATAAACTTAGAAAATTTGTACAACCTTAATTTTTATTCAAACACATTCATTACAAAAACTAAACATAATTTAGTTATGCAAATGTTTAAAATATTTTAAACACCTCAAAACAAAAATAAAATAGAAAACTGGAAATGCAGGCTAGTTATTGTTGTTGTTAGGTGTCATTGAGTTGGTTTCAACTCATAGCACCTTATGCACAGCACAGTGAAGCACTGCCCAATTGTGTGCCATCCTCATAATTGTTGTTATGAGGTATTCCATAGCTGCTTCCACTGTGCCTATTTATCTCATTGGGGGGTCTTCTGCTTTTTTGCTGAGCCTCCACTTAACCAAACTTGATATCTTTACTCAGGGGTTAGTTCTTGAATACCATCGAAAGTATGAGATACAAGGCTCAGCAAAAGGAACAAGTTCAGCATTTCTCAAGCTTAAGGAACTGAAGAAAATATTCAAACCTCAGGTGGCAATATGTGTTAATGTACCAGACTGTAAATCTGTTTGAACTGCAGGGTTGGCAGTTCAAGCTCACCAGCTACTCCTTGGAAATCCTATACAGGGTCGCTATGGGTCAGAATCGACTCGACGGCACTTAACAACAACAATGAGGAAAATATTGAACACCACAAGAAACATTAAAAGAAGATGAAAGGAATACAGAGTCACTGAACCAAAATGAACTGGTTGATGCTACACCATTTGAAAAGGTAGCATATGATCACAAACCTATGGTGTTGAAGGAAGAAGCCTGAGCAGCACTGAAGGTGTTGGCAAAAAATAATTGAAGAAAAACAAATTCAGATATTTGAACAAGCTGATGCAACTCTGGAGACACTCACTCATCTATGCCAAGAAATTTGACAGATAGCTACTTGGCCAACCAGTTGAAAGAAATCCATATTTGTGACCATTTCACAGAAATGACCAGCACCTTGCACTCCTCAGAGTGGGAACAGTAATAGTCTCTATTCCCAAAGCAGCTAGTTGGCACCAAAGGAATCAGTGGGAACCTTCTTTTCCAAGGCCTTGGGGTTGCAAAAAAATTTTTTTAAAAAGTATGACTCAGTGATACCCTACTGTAGAGCTAAGTCATTTAGCAAAATAAAGTCTCTTTATAGATTTATCAGTACTGATAGAATTAAAAGGTCAGATCTCCTTCTAGACTGAGAGGGAAGGTAAAACAAAAAGAGAGGCACACACAGTCACAATTCCTTGGTAAAGAGACACAGTATTATATTCAAATGACTTAGGTTCAATAACAAACTATAATACAAGAAAACAGTCCAATTGAAAGAATAGTACAAAGAAACAGAAAACAGCCTTAAAGAAGTCTAAATAATGGGGAAAATGGAGACTGACAACAACTTTAAATATAATAGAACATTTAAAGTACAAACAGCAAACTAAAAGAAAACAAAATGAGAATCTCACTGTAAAAGTAAAGGAGCAAGGGGAAAATGACTGGTGGCTGTGGAAAAACAGCATCAGGAAAAGATCAATAGAACCATATACAACCTCCAAATACAAAGATCTGAGGGTCAGGATGTGGAATAGAGATAGAATCTATCTCCTGGGCAGGCAGGCAGGCAGGGTATAAGTGACATAAAATGAAGAAGACTATCTCCATGTGTGTCCAGAGTCCAGTGGGGCTTTTGAGCCCGCCTCCCCCCTATTTAGCTACCCAGCAGGGGGTTGTTAACCATCAGCTACCTATTAACCTCCACCCTTAACCAGTTTTCAGTGCAGGTGCAAAATCAGTTACGTCAAGTATCGCTGATGTCTCCACAACAGAATCCGCCTTGAAATCTTAGACTGCTTCATGGAAGCCAGATGCACTTATAGCATGGAGAAAGGTAGAGAAAGGGAAGTGATGCTACACAAACAGGAAATCCCACCTCATTTTGAAATGGAGCTGCAGCTGAAACTCTCACTATAAATACACCTTAGACTGTAAGCCCAAAGAGACTCTGCTGTCTATGGCATGTATATCCTACATATATTCTCTTTCCATAGTCTAATAAACCTCTTTTATATTACATTTCAAGGAGCTCTGGTAGCATAGTGGTTACAAATCGGGCTGCTAATCTCACAGTCAGCAGTTAGAAACTACCAGCTGTTCCGCGGGAGAAAGATGAGGCTTTCTGCTCCCATAAAGATTTACAGCCTCGGAAACCCTGTACAGGGTCGCTATGAGTCGGAACTGACCACACAGAACATAACAACAACAACATATTACATTTCATCTGTAGCCTGACCCAGTAACATCAAGACTGAGATATAAAATATAAGAAAGAATCTATTAGAAAGACTGTAACTGGGAAATACAGTAAGTGAATGGAAAATATAAGAGGGATTCAAAAAATAGGTTTGAGCAGACACAAGATAGAATAAGTGAGGAAGAAAGCAAGGTGTTATTACAGAAAGTCTCAATAGAAACAAAAGAAAATACTAAAATATGTACAAAGCCAGATGGAATTAAGGGTTACCACAAAGCAAACCAAAATATGCATCACGGGAATCCCAGAAGGAGAAAAGAAAGATAGCTAAATAAAGAATATTTGAATAAATAATGGCAGAAAAAATAAATCAGATTTGAGGAAGTCTAAGAAACTAGGCAAATTTCAAGTAGAATGAATCCAAAAAATCTACAATGAGACAAATTGTAATAAAACTCTTAAAAACCAAAGACAAGGGGAAAGTTCTGAAAGCAAGACAAAAGCCAGTAAAACATTTAAAGGAGCCGAAATAAAACTAAGTGCCAATTTCTCCTCATAAACCTTGGAGGTCAGGAGACAGTGGAAAGATTTGTATAAAGTGTGAGAATAAAAGTAACATCAACCAATAATTCTTTATCTAACAAAACTGTCTTTCAAAACTGAAAGAGAAATCAAGATGTTCTCAGATAGACAAAAGTTGTGGGAATTCTTTACTACCAGACCTATCTTGTGTCCTTTCTTTTTCATATTAAGAACTCCCATAAGAAATGCTAATTGCAGTTCTTAATATGAAAAAGAAAGGACACTAGACAGTTATTCAAAGCCAAACATGAAGTAATAAGTAAGAAATAATGTAAGAGAGCACTCCAGAAAATGTAATGGCAAAGACAAATAAAAGGTCATACTTTAGGCATTATCATTTAGTAGTTGTTACAATTGTGAGGTTGGCCCAGAACTGGGCAGTGTTTCATTCTGCTGTGCATGGGGTCACTATGAGTTCAGACTGGTTCGGTGGCACCTACCAAAAACAAAGAAAGTTTTCTAGGCTTTATAATAGCAATTGCATAAGAAATAAGTACAAATATATTCTAATGGGCATACAATATATAGTAAGTAAAATGTGATTAAAGAGATATGAGAGGGAGGAGAAAAATAGAAATACAGTTTATGTATATTAATGTTGAATGCTTTTGTATAGTATTGTAGGATAAGCACTGGACTGCCCAGCTGTAAGGTGAGCAACTCAAATCCACCAATCACTCATCAAAAACCCTATACAAGGTTATTATGAGACAGAACCAACTTGACAGCACTTAACAGCAACAACATTGTATGGTATTTATTATGTTACTTGATTGGTACCAAACAGGTTATATTACGTAAACGTCCTTTTTATAGTAAGTACTGAGTCCTGGTGTGGCACTGTCCGATAAGCACTGATCTGCTAAACACAAGTACAGTGCTTCAAATCTACCAGCTGCTCCCTGGAAACCCTATAAAGGGTTGCTACGAGTCAGAACAAACTCAATGGCACGTAACAACAACAAAAGC
>NW_006409124.1:217190-218788 GCF_000296735.1 Chrysochloris asiatica
AAAACAAAACAAAACAAAACAAAAACCAGAAACTAAAGACTGACATAAGCATTATTGTTGGTAAGTGCTGTTAAATTGGTCTCGACTCATTGCTACCTGGTATCACAGGATAATCCAAACTAAATTGTTAATGTTGATTGATAGCAGTGTAGAAAAATTTTTAAATAATGTTCGTACTATTAAAATAAACATGTAAGTACAATTATAAGTTTTAAAATGATCTATAAACGTATTCACACACTCAACTCTAGGCACAGTAAAAATTGTACAAATTTCTTGCCAGTGGATCCTCAGCAGGTTTTAACACATTGTATATTCTGTAATATATGGCATGAGTCCCTGAAACTGAACAAGTATTGTTCATGAACAAAATATAAATAGCAATAATTGAATACAACGTTAGACGTTACTGTGTGCTACCAAGTCCATTCTGACGCATTTCTGGCTCATCTGATCATGTAAAGGGTTTCTGAGAGTGACTAGTGGGTTTTAACTTCCAACCTTGCAGTGACCAGTCCAATACTTATTGGCTTATACTACAGTACTACACCAAGGCTCATAATCATATGCTATATGCTAAATATATATAGTTTAGTGGCATCGAGTCAGGTCCAACTCTTAGAAACCCTATATAGGGTTTCTGAGGAACAGTTGGTGAGTTTGAACTACTGGCCTTGCAGTTCAAACCAACCTTGAGGTGGAGAGCATATCCTGTGGTACCACGCCAAGACTCACACCAGGACTTCAGAACTATATATATAGTTGGTTCTGACCCTGTATAGTGAGTTTGAACCACTGACCTTGTGCTTTATCCCACAGTGCCACACCAGGTCTCTCTAGATAGATAGATAGATAGATAGATAGATAGATAGATAGAGAGAGAGAGAGATAGAGATATATATTGGTGGTGGCTGTGTCCTGTGGAGTCAGTTCCGACTCATAGCAAACCTGTACATGGTTTCCGAGGCTGTAAATATTCACAGGAGCAGAAAGCCTCATCTTTCTCCTGCGGAACAGCTAGTAGTTTCGAACAGCTGACCTTCTGGTTCGCAGCCCGATTCGTTAACAGAGCTCTATCTATCTATCTATCCTATCTATAATTGATTATCAAACAACTGATTGATGAGAACCTAAGTTGTTTCATCTTCAGTTTTGTGCAAAGAGTGAGTTTTTGTGTCATAACATATTCTTGGATGAAACAATAAATAAATAAATAAAATTTTAACAAGAAATAACTATTTAGCATTCATTTCACTCCAACTCAAGGAATTTCATGTGTATCAGGTTAAATCTGTTTCAGAGAACTTTCAATGGCTGATTTTTCAATAATCAATTACTAGGCCTTTCTTCTAAGTCACCTCTGAGTAAACGCCAAACTCCGACTTTTATACTTTATTTTTTTTGCATTAACCATTTTCACACCACCAAGGAACTCTGTAATACCATAATTATTAATATAATTAGTTTATAAAAAGAACACAGTACTATTTTCTAATACTAATTCTTTTCTAATACTTATGCAAACGTTAATTGACGCTATATGGTAGGGCTTCAAAACGTTTATGAAAAAATTCCATTAACTTTTTTTTTTTTTTTTT
>NW_006409124.1:219889-220476 GCF_000296735.1 Chrysochloris asiatica
AACAACAACAACAAGTCAAGTTCTAATCATCAAGCCATTAAGCCTAGCTCGATTGAGTACTGTCTACAAGTCTGAGCGTTCTTGTGCATCTCCCCTCACGTCATATCAGCTGGATGCTTTGTTCTCAGCTCTAGCCCTCTGTGGCTATGTTCTTATCCATGGTCTCAGGAGTTCCCAGGTCTCACCACACTCCAGACCAACAAGCCCTTCCTCTTATCTCTATGATTTCCAGGGTTGAAGGGAGTCTATGGAACATGGTTGAACTCAGCCCACATCTTCATTTCTGCTTTTCCCCCTCTTCTACTCACCAGCTGACCAATGCTCATGTGTTCCCTTTGAATTTCAGTCTTGGAAGGGGGTTTGTTCTGAAGGGACATGATTGCTTGCCTTGATGACTCCCTGATGAACAACTTGCTTATTCTTGTAGTAGCCTATCAAACTGCCATTTTTGCTTTGGATTTTACCTGCTTTCTTTTTTTCATGAAGTATATTCTGTTGCTCTAGCGGATCCAAGCTGTTCTGCTTGTCCTATTAAGTGGGAATATGCGACTCCAGAAGGGTCTGGATGGGACTCAGGATTCCACACA
>NW_006409124.1:221506-228662 GCF_000296735.1 Chrysochloris asiatica
TCAGTAGTTCAAAACTACCAGCTGTTCTGCGGGAGAAAGATGAGGCTTTCTGCTCCCGTGAAGATTTACAGCCTCAGAAACCCTGGGCAGAGTCACTATGGGTCGGAAATGACTACACGGTACTTACCAACAACAACAAATGGCTAACGATCGTGAAAGGCTAATGTCTTCCATGGTGAAGTGTCTGTTCATGTCCTGTGCCCATTTTTTAATTGGGCTATTTGTCTTTTTCTTGTACAGGTGTTGTAGTTTCCTACTGATTTTAGAAATTAGTTCCTTGTCTGATATGCATTTGCAAATGATTTTCTCCCATTCTGCGGGCTCCCCTTTTACTGTTTTCATGAAATATTTTGATGAACATAAGTTTCTAATTTTTAGTATGTCCCAATCTATTTTGTTTTCTTTTGTTTGTGCAATTTTTGCAATGAGTGGTACTCTGTGTGTCCATTATCTTTAATTACATTTTTTCCATTAAGTATTTGAAGTCCCCCTGATTATTCTTGTGTACAAGCTGGTAGAATATTTTTCATCATGTCAGTCAAGCCTTAAAAAATGTAATAAATTAAGGAAGCAATGTTATTTACTGGAATTTAGTTTAAAGAAGTAATCACTATTATGGATAGGTTTTTTGTAACAGAAATATTATTAAAATACTATTTAAAATAATAATCAGAAAGAACTAGATAATTTAGTTGCAAAAAATAGAATAGTTTTTAGTGGAAATATTTGGTTATAAGAAAATATAATGCCATTTTATTGTTTAATGAATAATGCCTGTCAAAGCATATGGTTTTATATGTGCCAATATTTATCATTTTATATAAAGTATTTGTTAGATATTACACTATTATCTTATCTCACTGTTATTTTTTATATATAATAAGTGGCTTATTAAACTATGTGATGTGAAAATTATTTTAAAAAATAGCATTACAAATCCTCTATTAATAGATACAAGAAAGTGTATTTCAGAAAATACTATGAAAATTTTCAGTAGCAATTTCTAAGATATGAAACATTGCTTACTTTTATTTCTTTATACTTTTACTATTTCAAAAAGTATTCAAGTGTTATGAATCACTTGATATTTTATAAGCATTATTTTATATGATTTGTACTCTGTATACATTTTATTATCATAGTTACATTTAAAAAAAAAAAGTTATGTGACTGATTTCCCATTTTCCTACATTTCCATTTTAATGGTCTAAAATCAAATGAACAGATTAAAAGATCATTTAGGAAGGATTTATACGTAACTATTTCCTCCATTTTTCTTTTCTTCCTTTAACAAGTTATACTACTTAGTTTTGTGTTTTAACTTCAGTGAACTCTGCTCCTAGAAAACTAATCATTAGAGCTAAACCCATTGTTTCTGAAAAGATTTTTGACTCCTAGCACCACTACAGTATTCCCAATGCGGTAGCGTAGTGGTTACGAATTGGGCCGCTAATCTCACGGTCAGCAGTTCGAAACTACCAGCTGTTCCGCAGGAGAAAGATGAGACTTTCTGCTCCCGTAAAGATTTATACCCTCGGAAACCCTGTACAGGGTCGCTATGAATCGGAACCGACTCCACGGCACACAACAACAAGAACAATCTTTACGGAAGCAGTCACTTCTTTTTCCTGCTGTAAGTCTGGTGGGTTCAAAACACTTACCTTTGGTCAGCAGCTGAGTGCTTAACCATTACACAACCAGAGATCCTTTTTCATTAGTGCTGTCATTGTATGCTGTTGGGTCAAATTCATAGTGATCCTGTGTTGGGTTTTTGAGAGTGGCTGGTGGGATTGAACTGCTGATAATTTGGTTACCAGCACATTTCTTGTCTTATAATGCCACACCAGGGCCCATTAGGGTTAGAAAGTATCAACATTTCTTTCTTCAGCAGTTTCTTATAGAAAAAAATTGAGAATCAAAGAACTTTTTTTTATCACTTTAGATAAATTTTTACTTAATAAATTCATATTTCATTGTTCTACGAGTTGATTCTAAATCATGGCACTCCATGTGTGTCAAAGTAGAAGTGTGTTCCATATGGTTTTCAATGACTGATTTTTTTGGAAGTAGGTTTCCAAGGCATCTCCAGTCTTTTGGTTAGCAGCCAAGTATGTTAAATGTTTTCCTACCCTGGAAACCTACTTGTTTACATAGTTGGCTTGAAATAGCACATATTTCGTACTTCAAGTTCATTTTGCCTATTTATTTTTTTCCATAATTACTTGCTGAATCTTATTCTCTGTACTTCCCTAATGAAGTATTATAATCCAGGAAAGGAGGAGTTAATTATAGTTTAAACTTCTTTCATCATTATTTTTTATTATTGCATCTCTAGTCACAAGGTAGATATAGATACATTACTTAGACAAGTTTTGATGGATTGAAATTAATATTTAAATGTGTATCTGCTTAGGACAGGAATGGTATCTCTTATACAAAGGAACCAATCAACCATAGGCTGTTCTGGGGTGAATTATTGGGGAAATTCATGGTTGTTGATATATAGACTCCACTCTACAAGGCTATTTGTTTTAATAAGAAAGGAGTGATCTACATGCATGGCTGGATTCTTTGCAGTGAGCTAGGCCAATACATCTTTCTTGAGGGAAAATGAAGAAAAAATAATCTATCAAAACTACTTGACAGCCACCTGATCAATGTGCCATAGTTGTTTAATGAAGATGCTGTGGCTGGTCCATCCATAATCATCCATTTCCTCAAAAGGCAACTTTCGCTTCGTGGGGATTGTAGCTCTCAGTGCGCAGCCTAGTAGAACCCTGTGGCTGAGCAGAGCTAATCAAGCAATTGTGTTTTGGATCTGTAGAATTCTGAGCTTGCCATGTCTGATTAAGGTTAATGGTAATTATGCATATTAGTTTCATGTTATTTGTCCTTCTGGAAGGCCTTGTATTATTTGGATAAATAGTATTGTCAAAAGGTTATAATCCACAGTTTGCATTTAAATTGAGGTGCATTTTTATCAACAAATTAGAAAAAAAATAAATGGAAATATGTACCTCAAGGGAAACCTTTTTATTCATTTTTTTTTTTTTTCTTTCAAACAGGTTTTTGTGGCAAAGCTGCATCCATTTCAAGCAAACGTGCTGTCTCCGAAAGGTACTTTCATTTACTATTTCAGCGTTGGCAATGTGACAGGAAAACATGGCGGTAGAAAGAGGTAGAATGTATTTAAAACATCTTGGTCCAGATGCCATAGCAAGTGTTTTAAAGATAATTACCAATTTACTTTTTATAATAACAGTATAGCTTAGACATTACTGTCTTCACCTTTGTTGTCTTAAGTTCCACTGAGTCAGTTCTGATTCATAGCGACTCAAACCCTGTATAGGGTTTCCAAGGTTGTAAATCTTTGTGGGAACAGAAAACTTTATCTTTCTCCCATGGAGTGGCTGGTAGGCTCAAACTGCTAAAATTGTGGCTGTGGTCCACAGTCAAGTGTTTATCTTACAGAGCCACCATTCTCTCTGTGTTATGAGTCGGTTCTGATTCATAGCAAACTTGTATGGGGTTTCCAAGAGGAGTGGCTGGTGAGTTTGGACTACAGACCTGTGGTTCAAACTGACCTTGTGATCCAGTTATTGACCTACAGGGCCACACCAGTTCACCTTGCACAAATAGAAATAAAGGCTCATAGAGCTGTAGTAATTTGTCACTGTTCTGTTCTAACAGCTTTGAAGTTCTAGGTCCAACATAAGAACAAAGATATATTTAGTCTACTCTTCCGTGTTTGAATTTTGGGGGTTGGACTCTATTTACAAGAAGGCAACATGCTGTGGAAATATCTCATTTAGTTGTATGGCTTTGGACAAGTCACTCAAAATTCGGGAGTCTTAGCTATCTTAAATGTAAAATGTTGTTGTTAAGTGCCTGAATTCAGTACTGATTCATAATAACACTGTATAGGCTTTCTGAGGAGCATCTGATGTGTTTGAACTGTTGACATTGAGGTTAGTAATATAATGTTTACCTTACAGTGCTACAACAGAAATAAACTCTGTGTGTTTTAATCTGTGTGTCATTTAAGGACATCTTTGTGCCTTTTCTTTTCTGTAAAATGGGGATAATAATAGGCTTTTTTAAGAATGGGTGGGTTGGCATATGTAAAACTTTCTGAAGATTGCCTTGCAAATTGTAACAGTTATTGTTAAGATTATAGATAATAGGTGTCAAGTGCACAGCAAAAAGGAATGCAAGCACTGATGAACAGAAGAAGTACATTGTAAGGCTAGTAAGAGTTGTAGAAGCAGCAACAGTGAGCAGTTTATCATTAACAACGAATAGGCTAGCCCTGTTAAGCAATCCAATCTAATCAGCATTTCCCACAAAGAACTGCATTGTCAATTAGTATATCAATAACTAACACAGAATTTATGACTTTACAATGATTGTTAAATTATTTCATTCAATGTCTAGCTTTGAGAATATGACTCAAACTTTCTTTTATAATTATTTTCCTCCCTTTGCTGGCAGACTGATCTTTCACATTTACATTTTTCATGCCCCTTCAGCTATTTCTCCTAATAAGGTTTCCAACTAATCTGTTGTAGTACTCTAGTGTTATTATAACATAATACCACAAGTGGATGGCTTCAACAAATGTCACTTTATTCTCTCACAATTTACAATTCAGGGTACCAGCTCTAAGGAAAGGCTTTCACTTTGTATTGGTTCTGTGTGGAGGTCCTAGTCTAATTTCAACATCTGTAAGTCCAGCATACCTTGGAGATCTCCATGTCTTGGCATCAGCCTTCTCCTGGATCTAGGAGCTTCTCAGCACAAAGACCCTGGGTCCAAAAGACATGTTCCACTCTCCAATATTATTCTTGGTAATAAGAGTTCCCCCTCTCTCTGCTTGTTTTTCACTTTTTTATCTCTTGTAAGATAAAAAATGATGCAGATCACACCCCAGGGGAACTCCTATTGTGTCAGGGCTGAGACCTAAGTGAGGGTATTTCATCCCAATCTAATCTTGCTTCACTGACATAGCAAACACAGACTAATCCTCAAAGCCTAAGGAAACCTAGTGGCATAATGGGTTATTGAGTTGGACTGCTAACCTTAAGGTCAACATTTCAAACCCACCAGCCACTCAATGGGAGAAAAATGAGACTTTCTGTTGTCATGATTTATAGCCTCAGAACCCCTAATAGGGTCACTTTGAGTTGAAATCAATTCAGTAGCAGTGGTATTTGTATTGGCATATTAACCCTACAGCATTAATACAAAGATGTCAGAATTTACACCACAAATGGAAAATAATTATATTGGATCATATCATAAGGGATAATTACACCATTGCATAACTAGCAAACCACTAAGAATCACAACCTAGCTAAGTTTACACATATTCTGAGTGAACACAGATCAACCATGACAGAATTTTTGAAACTTGCTATATCTGTATTTCTTAGAACTTGCTATAGCTGTTCTTTGATTATGTGAACTAGTACATAGGTAAGATAGAAATACTTAAAACAAAACACACTTAAAATTTATTCATCTGATGTGGCACTATAGGATAAGCACTGGACTGTTAACCTCAAGATCGGCAATTCAAACCCACCAGCTGCTCCTCGGAAACCCTATACAGAGTCGCTATGAGTCAGGACTGACTCAATGGAACTTAACAATGACACAAAATGCACTCATGGGTACTACAATGCATTCCATCATATTTTCTCATATTTCATTAGGTTAAAAGAAAAAAAGGAAGTGAACTCTCACCCTAATTTAATTATGTTTGTATTCAGGTATGTCATACAGTGGTGTTCTTTTGAATTTCTGTACAATCACTCTGAGACTTAAAACCTGAGAAGTTCCCATATGCGGATTTGATTTACTCATTCATTTCCTGCTTTCCACTAGAGTAGCTTTACTAAAGGCTGTGTTAGATTAAGTTGGCCACTTTTTATAAATGTGCATTGGGAGAGAAATGAGACGGCTGAAATAAACATTTAAATCCAAGTTTTCATTTCTTCAGTATTCACCGTGCGTTTAACTCACCCTATACTACACAAGACTGTTATAATTTCTCCTCAGCTCCACTTTAATATTCTTGGTATGGCCAGGATGTAACAAATAGTATTATTTTTTTTTATTTTTCTGCTATTAAGACGATTGGGATTGAAAAGCCTAATAAACATCTGAAGCTCATGGGTGGTACAAACTGCTAAAATGCTTGGTTGCTAACCAAAAGGTTAGTTGTTTAAGTCAGGCAATCTACTTCCAAAAAACCAACCACTGAAACACCATAGAGCATTGTTTTAGTCTGACATACATGGAGTCACTTTCAACTTGAGTCAACTCACTGTGTGTGTGTTTTTGTGTCTGTGTGTAGGGGAGAGGGGTTTGTTTCTTATAAGCATCTGCTTTCCCTTGGTCCTCCTTGAACCCATCTATCACACTTGCTCTTATTTTGTCCTATGTTTGAGTGTTAACCATTCTGTCTGTAAGTATGAGTATTCCAGAACACTTAATTGTGTTCATGAGGTATCTGTACCTGGACCAACAGGCAGTTGTTTGAACAGCGTATGGGAACACTGAATGGTTTAAAATTAAGAAAGGTGTGCGACAAGGTTGTATTCTTTCACCATACTTGCTCAAACTATATGCTGAGAAAATCATCCAAGAAGCTGGGCTACATAAAGAAAAATGTGGCATCAGGATTGGAGGAAGACTCATTAACAACCTGTGATATGCAGATGATACAACCTTGCCCGCTGAAAGTGAAGAAGACTTAAAACATTTACTGATGAAGATCACAGAGCACAGCCTTCGGTATGGATTACATCTCAATGTAAAGAAGACAAAAATCCTTACCACTGGACCAATAAATAACATTCTTATCAACGGAAAAGAGATTGAAGTTGGCAAAGACTTCATTCTTCTTGGATCCACTATCAACACTCATGCTAGCAGCAGTCAAGAAATCAAACGATGTGTTGCTTTAGGCAAATCTGCGGCACAAGACCTTTTTAAAGTGTTGAAGAACAAAGATGTCAGCTTGAGGACTAAGGTGCGCCTGACCCAACCCATGGTATTTTCAATAACTGCATATGCATGTGAAAGCTGGAGACTGAATAAAAAAGAGTGTAGAAGAATTGATGCCTTTTTGTTATGGTGTTGGAGGAGAATA
>NW_006409124.1:230149-235805 GCF_000296735.1 Chrysochloris asiatica
GACATCACCTTAACCAGGTGAAACTTGTCTTCAGGCCAATTATAAGAGCATGAGGGCCGACTCAGCTTTCACCATTAGATGGCACTAGTGCTGGCCCCCAACAATATCACTATTTACCTCTGTCCCCTTTAGCCCATGCATCAGCCCATGCATCCTTCCCTATGTCTTCACTTATCTTCATCATTTTTCTGCCACCTTCCCTTTTCTTATATATTGCCCTTCCTCTTGTATATTGCCCTTCCCATCACCTCAGCTAACATGTGTCTATCCTCTAGCCAGTGAATTACTCTCCCTTCCCTCCCATAGTAACCATCAAAGGATATTTCTTTTAGTATGAAAACTTTTTCTTATGTTTTTATAATAATGATCTCATATAATATTTTTCCTTTTGTCATTGACTAAATTCACTCAGTATAATATCCTCCAATACCATCCATGATATATGAGGTGCTTCATAGATTCATGATTATTCTTCAACATTGCATAGTATTCCAATGTGTATATGACCAAAAGTTTGTTTATCCAGTCTTCCATTGATGGACACTTAGGCTGTCTTCATGATTTTGCTATTGTGAACAGTACAGTGATGAACATCATTGTGCATATATCTACTCATGGCCTGACTCATATTTGTTGTGGATATATACCAAGTAGAAGGATTGCTGGGTCATAAGTATTTTTCCAATTTCCAGCTTTCTGAGTAAGTATCATACAGTTTTCCAGTGTGTTTGAACCATTTTACAGTCCCACCAGCAATGTAGGAGAGTCCCAGTTTCTCTACATCTTCACCAGTATTTTTTGTTTTATTGAACTTTGCTATTAATACTGGTGTGATATGGGTCTTGTTTCATTCTTATGCAAATGTACTTCCAATTTTGCCAGCACCATTACTATCTCTTGCCCATATAATGTGTTTTGGCCCTTTGTTAAACATCAGCGTACTGTATGTGGATAGATTCACTGTTGGGTTTTCAATTATTTCCATTGATCTATGTGTCTTTCATTATACCAGCATTGTTTTGACCACTGTAACTATGTAGTAAAATTTGAGATCAAGGAGTGAGAGTTCATTAACCTTGTTCTTCTTGTTAAGCAGTGTTTTGCTTATCCAAGGTCTCTTTCCTTTCCACATAAAATTTGTGATCATTATTTCATCTCTTTAATGAATAATGTTGGAATCTGGATTGGGATTACGTTATATCAATAAATTGCTTTAGTTAGTATTGACATTTTCACAATGTTAAATTTTGGTCTCCATGAACATGGTATAGTCTTCCACTTTTGTAAATCTATTTTGGTTTCTTGTAGGAGTGTTTTTAGTTTTCTTTGAATAGTTATTTTGTTTCTCTGGTAAGATTTACTCATAAGTATTCCATCTTTTGGTGGCTATTGTTAATGGTATTGTTTTACTGATTTCTTTTCAGAGTTGTCTTTATTAGTATAGAGGATTCCAACTGATTTTTGTAAATTGATCTTGTACTCTGTTACTTTATAGTTGTGACAATCACAATTATTCATAACAATTACTCATTATTAAACCATAAGAATCTTATGCCTATCTCCTTTCATCAGACTCATCTTAGACAAGATGAACATTATTCAGTGGGGATTCTACCTTCCCCTGTATACTCTGAAACTGAACTCCCTCTTGAAAACTTGTAAGCCAGTCATTTCCTGCCTTAATCACCCCTTCATTTTATGTAGCCAATGTCTGAGTTGCCTGGACCTATCAACTCTGTACACAGAGGAGATAGAATTGATACTTGATGTGAAGACTTCTTCCCTCTCAATTGATATTTCGAGCTATTACATCCATAAGTATAAGTCAAGGTCATCAAACTGTTGCAATTTACACTTGTTTCCTTTATCAAAAAAAAAAAATTTTTTTTTCCCCATATTCTTCTTGTCAAGTTCTGATCATCATGTCACCAAGGCTAGGTCAAATGGATACTATCTGCAACTTTGGGTATTCTTGTGTGTCTCCCCTCAGTTCATATCAGCTGGATGCTTCACTCTTAGCTCTAGTCCTCCATGGCTATGTCCTTGTCCATGGGCTCAGAAGTACCCAGGTCTCACCATACTTCACACCAACCAACACTTCCTCTTATCTCTCTCATCTCCAGGTTGAAGAGAGTCTATGGAACTTGGTTGAACTCAGCCCATATCGTCATTGCTGCCTTTCCCCTCTTCTACTCACCAGTAGACTAACATGGTCACCAGCGAGCTTACACGCATTCTTGTTCCCTCTGAGTTTCAGTCTTGGAAGGGGGTTTGTCCTAAAGGGACGTGATTGCCTGCCTTGATGGCTCCCCAGTAAAAAAAACTTGCTTATTCTTGTAGTAGCCAATCAGACTGTCATTTTTGTTTTGGATTTTTCCTGATCATCTTTCTTTTAAGAAGTATCTTCTGTTGCTTTTGCTGTTCCAGGCTGTTCTGATTGTCCTTTCAAGTGGGAATGTCCTGCCTCAAAATGTTCTGGATGAGGCTCAGGATTCCACCTAAGGTCCTATGCACTACAAAGGCTCTGCAAGAAGCCTATTTCACTGCAAAAGTTCTAGAACCCCTTTTAAGTATTCCATATAGGCTAAAGATGGGCTTACAAGCTCTCTTTAATCATTTTTTCCCAATACTCCTTTCTATCCCACTCAAGTGTCTATTTTACAATAATAGGCAAGGGAAACCAATATTCATAAGCCAGTCAAGCATCTTAACATCATTTCCCCTTTTCAGACTATGCTTCAATCCCTGTATCACAGAACCCTGTTCCAAAGTTGAACACACATCATTGTTTACTTCTGTCCCATTTAGCCCATGCAAACTTGCCAAAGTGTTCTCCTATCTACCTTATTCTTCTATTGCCCTCCCCAACACCTGAACTATGCTGTGTCTATCTCCTACCCTGTGCTCTACCGTCTCCTCCCTCCCACCCCAGTAACCAACATAGAATTTCCCCCTCCCCCTTTTAGTATGGTCTTATGTAATATTTGTCCTTTTGTAACTGACCAATTTCCCTTAGCATACTGTCTTCAATGTCCATCCATGTTATATGGTGGCTTGCAGCTTCCTTGTTATTCTTCAGGGTAGCATAATATTCCATTGTGTGTATGTACCAAAGTTTGTTTACCCATTCTTTCAATGACGGACATTTAAGCTCTCTCCACCTTTTTGCTATTGTGTATAAACATTAGTGTGCATATATCTACTCATGTATATCTCATATATCTACTCATGCTCATATTTCTTGTGGATATATGTCAAGTAGAGGGATTTCTGGATCATAAGATATTTATATTTCCAACTTTCTGAGGGAGTGCTATACTGTTTTCCAGAGTGGTTGGGCCATTTTGTATTCTCACCAGCAATGTAGGAGGGTCTCTTTGCATCCTTGCCAGTATTTATTGTCATCTGCTGTTTTGAACTTCACTGTTATTTCTGGTGAGAGATGATATCTCATTGTTGTTTTGATATGCATCTCTCTAATAGCTAACAATCATGAACATTTCTTCAAATGTTTGTTGGCTGCCCCGAATGTCCTTGGTGAAGTGTCTGTGCATGTCCTTTGCCCATTTTTTAAATTGAGTTATTTGTCTTTTTCATGTAGTGGTGTTGTAGTTCCCTATACACTTTAGAAATTAATACCTTGTCTGATATGTCATTGCAAAATATTTTTTCCATTCTGTGGGCTCCCTGTTTATTCTTTTGGTGAAATCATTTTTTCGACATAAATTTCTAATTTTTAGTATGTTCCAATCATCTATTTTGTCTTCTTTGTTTGTGCAATTTTTGCAATGATTGATATGTGCCCTGTATTAGAGCCCTTAAATTTGTCCCTATTTTTTCATTGATGATCCTTCTAATTTTGTGATTCACATTTAGGTCTTTAATCCATGTTTATTTTCAATAACCTCATATGGATGCAAAAGCTGGACAGTAAATAAGGGAGATCGTAGAAGAATTGATGCCTTTGAATTGTGGTGTTGGAGGAGAATACAAAAAGTGCCATGGATTGCCAAAAGAACCAATAGATCTGTTTTGGAAGAAGTGCAGCCAGAGTGCTCCTTGGAGGCCAGGATGGCTAAACTTTGTCTCTCATATTTTGGACATATTGTCAGGTGGGAACAGTTGCTGGAGAGGGATGTCATACTGGGTAAGATGGAGGGTCAGAGAAAAAGAGGAAGACCCCCAACAAGATGGATCAGCCAGGTGGCATCATTGATGGACTCAAGTGTGGCAGCGGTAATGAGGTTGGCCCAGGACCAAACATTGTTTCGTTCTGCTGTGCATGGGGTCGCTATGAGTCAGTTCCGACTTGATGGCACCTGACAACAACAAGAAGCTGGTTTTTGTATATGGTGTGAGGTAAAGGTCTTGTTTCAATCTTTTGCATATCGATTTCCAGTTCTGTCTGCACGCTGTTGAAGAGACTATCTCTTCCCCATTCAATATACTTTGGCCCTTTGTCAAAGATCAGTTGGCTGTATGTGGGTAGGTTCACTTCTGAACTCATGATTCTGTTCCATTGTTCAATATATCTTTCATTATACCAGTACCAGGCTGTTTTGAGCACTGTAGCCATGTAGTAAAATTTGAAATCAGGGAGTGAGAGGCTTCTAACTTTCTTCTTCTTAAGTAGCAACCCTGTATAGGATTTCTGAGGCTGTAAATCTTTACACAAGCAGAAAGCCTCATCTTTCTCCCATGTAATGGCTGGTAGTTTTGAATTTCTGACCTTGAGATTAACAGAGGACTTCTAACCACTATGCTACCAGAGGTGTATAGCATCAAAAACCTTATGAAGTACTTAGCAACAATACATATGTAAATGTTATTAAGTGCCTTTGAGTCTGTTCCAACCCATAATGACCCTGTATGGGGTTTCCTAGGAGCAGTTGGTGAGCATGAACCACTGACTTTTTGGTTCAAACTGACCTTTCAGTCCAGCATAAAAACCCACAATGCCACACAAAGCCTCTCTCTATATAGGTCAGTCCTGGTGTGGCATTGTTGGTAAATGTGCTGGACTGCAAAGTCAGTTAGAACTGCAAGATGGGCTACTGAAGCTTACCAGCTGCTCCTCAGAAACCATACAGGATTGTTATGGGTTGGAACAGACTCAATGACACTTAACAACAACAACAACAAATCCATTATGCAAGGAGCTCTGGAAGTATAGTGGTTATAAGTCAGGCTGCTAACCTCAACCTCAAGGTCAGCAGTTCCAAACTACCAGTTATTACAGGGGAGAAAGGTGAGGTTTTCTGTTCCCTTAAAGATTTCCATCCTCAGAAACCCTATACACAGTCGCTATGAGTCAGAACCAACTTCATGACACATAACCATCACAACCACTATTATATATAAGGAGTTTTGGAAGCATAGTGGTTATGAGTCGGGCTGCTAACCTCAACTTCAAGGTCAGCAGTTCAAAATTGCCAGCTATTACACAGGAGACAGATGATGCTATCTGCTCCTGTAAAGATGTACAGCGTCAGAAACTCTATGCAGGGTCTCTATGAGTTGGAAACAACTCCAGCACACCACCACCCTATATTTATGGAGTTCTGATGTGGTGCTGTGGGTTGTTAATACAATGGACTACAAGGTCAGTTTGAACCACAAGTTTGGCAGTTCAATCTCACCAGCTTTTTTTTTTTTT
>NW_006409124.1:246174-246994 GCF_000296735.1 Chrysochloris asiatica
CTTCCGTTTTCACACTTCTTATTGTTTAATTCAGAGTAACTTTCATAGGTGTTGTCTGTTTCCCTGCCATATGGCAGTTGGTATTGGTTCTTGCCTGGGTTTTGGTGTTTTATAGGGTGTGATTATAGGTTGGCTGTGTGGTAGCAGTTTCTGACTCTTCTTGTGTAATATAGGGAGACAAAGAGTCCTCCAAAGGCAGAAGGGGGAGAATATAACAGCAAAACAATACCAGCAAAAAGACTAAAAAAACAGCAACAACAAAAACAAGACTGATACTGCAGTCTCTATTCACAGAAAAGAGAGAGGAAGGAGAGAAGAAAAAGAAGGAAGGAAAAAAATAAAAAGAAAAATAATTTACTTTTTAAAAATTAAAAGAAAAAAAATCTGTAACCTAATATGAGCTCTCTTTTCCTCATTACAGCCCTCGTCTTCTCTTTACCATGTTAAAAAACAGAACAAAAAGCAAACAAGAAAAGTTCAAGGCCTGCTCTTGGGCTGAGTATCTGTCGGCCGTTTGGTTTTAAGTAGAAACTGTCTCTTTAAATTTCGAGGAGATCTATGCACATGTGTAGAGAACCCTCTGAGCATGGGGCTGGGGTGTCCACCAGCTCAGGCACCCCTATAGTCACCAGAATGGAAGTACACAGACAGCAACAGACCAATGAAAGATAACAACAAAAAAAGAATGTCCACATCTCTATCTCTGCGGCTCTGTCAGGCATCGGTGGCTGCTCCGATCTTTTCCCTGCTTGGCCCCACACAAAATGGCGGCTCCTGGAGCAGCTAAGCGTCCCAAACCAGGAAGCAATGGATTTCTTGC
>NW_006409124.1:248014-260776 GCF_000296735.1 Chrysochloris asiatica
ATCTATCTATCTATCTATCTATCTATCTATCTATCTTTATCTGAAGTCCTGGTGAGGCACTATGGGTTAATGCTCTGGACTTTGAAGTCAGTTTTAATTGCAAGGTCAGCTGTTCAAGCTCACCAGCTGTTCCTCGGAAACCCTATAAAGTGTTGCTATGAGTCGAGAGTGACTTGGCACTCAACAACAACATGTGTATCTCTATTTAAAAACAGGTTGTTATATTAATAAAAGTTCATGAATATTATTTATATTTTCTGGGCAAAGGCTTTCCCAAATGAAATGTGCTGTGTGATTTTAATGCTTTACTGTATTGAAATTGCTTTGGTTTTGATATTCATATGTTATTGATGTTTGACACTTACTGATGTTGTTGCTGCTAGGTGCCTTTGAGTCACTTCTGACTCACAGAACAGAACACTGCCTACTCCTATGCCAACCTCACATTGTTCCTGCCACTGTGCTAGTCCACCTAATTGGATGTCTTCCTTTTTTCACTGACCCTCCACTTTCCAAAGGATGATGTCCTTCTCCAGGTACTGGTCCCTCCTAACAATATGTCCAAAGTGTGAAAGACGATGTGGGGCAATTCTGCATTCCAAGGTTCATTCTTGCTATATTTCTTCCAACATAGATTTGTTTGTTTTTCTGGCAATTCATGGTACTTTTAATATTCTCCTGCAACACCAAAACTCAAATGCATCGATTTTTTAAAGTCCTTCTGATTCATTGTCCAAAATTCACATGAGGCTATTGAAAATACCATGTTTTCTGTCAGGTGGACCTTTTTCCTCAAATTGACATCTTTGCTCTTGAACTCTTGAAAGCAGTCTTGTGCAACAGATTTTTCTAAAGTAATAAATCCTTTGATTTCTTAGCTGCTGCTTCCATGAGTGTTGATGGTGGATCCAACCAAACTGAAGTGTTTGACAACTTCAGTCTTTACTCAGTGTATCATGAAGTTTTTATTATTCAGTGGAGATGATTTTTATTTTCTTTACATTGAGGTGCAACCCATACCAGAGGCTGTGGTCTTTGATCTTCATTAGGTAGTATTTTAAATCCTCTTCACTTTCAGCAAGTAAGGTGATATCCTCTGCATATTGCAAGTTGTTAATGAGTCTTCCTCTTATCCTTATGCCATGTTCTTCTTTGTACAATTCAGTTTCTCAGATTATTATCTCAGTATACAGATTGAACAATCTGGGTGAAACCCTGTTGCTTAGCTTCCCTGATTTTAAACTATTCAAGTATCTCTTTGTTCTGTTCAAATGACTTCTTTTTGGTCTATATACAGGTTGTTCATGAGCGCAATAAGTGTTCCAGAATACACATGCTTCACAATGTAGTCCATAGCTTGTCATGATTCACTCAATCAAAGGCTTTGCATAGTCAATAAAGCACAGATAAACTTCATCTCTCATACTTCAGACCTATTATCAGAAGGGACTAGTCACTGGAGAAGGATATCATTTTTGGTAAGGTCGAGGGTCAGAGAAAAAGAGTAAGACCCCCAACGAGATGGATTGGCAATATGGCAGCATCGATGGACTCAAGCTTGGCAACAATTGTGAGGTTGGCCCAGGAACAGGTCATGTTTTGTTATGTTGTGCATAAGGTCGCTATGAGTCTGTACTGACTCGATGGCACCTAACTACAACAACAACAACAAAACATCTTTTTGGTATTCTCTTCTTTCAGCCAAAATCCATCAATATCTGCAATGATAACCCTGGTTCCACGTCCTTGTCATAATCTGGTAGTACCCTGTAAATATACTGATGAACAGCTGTTTAATAACTAACTTTATCAAAATTTTACTTGCATGTAATATTAATTATACTGTCTGGTGATTTCTGCATTTCATTGGGTCACCTCCTTTTGGAATAGGGACAAATATGAATCTCTTCCAATCAGATTGCCAGATAGCTGTTTTCCACATGTCTTGGCATAGATGAAAGAGTGTCTCTACTACTATATCAGTTTGTTGAAAGATTTCAATTTGTATTCCATCATTCCTGGAGTCTTGTTCTCTGCCAATTTCTTCTGCACCATGGGCAAATTCTTTTAGTACCATTGGCTATTGATCATATGCTACCTCTTGAAACGGTTGAACATGAACGTTTCCTTTTGGTACAGTGACTCTGTGTATTCCTTCAATCTTCTTTTGATTCTTTATACATTATTCAATATTTTTCCATAGAATTCTTCAATATTACAAGTTGAAGCTTAAATTTTTTTCTAGAAAATTTTCAACTTAATAAATGCTGAATGTGCTCTTTGCTTTAGTTTTCTAACTCCAGTGCTTGTACATTTCATTTTAGTATTTGACTTTGTCTTTTCAACCTGCTCTTTGAAATTTTCTGTTCAGCTCTTTTACCTCTTCATTTCTTCCATTTTCTTTAGCATCTCTACACTAGAGAGCAAGTTTCAGAGTCTCTTCTGACATCCATTTTGGTCATTTCCTTCTTTCTTTTCATCCTCTGGCACTATATCTAACACTATTCTAGTACTAGTCATCATGTTTCTGTATTCTATATTCTGATGTTTTCCAAAAGTGTTTAATGGCTATTCATAAGGTGTTTAATGGTTAAACATTCGGAAGTAGTCTCTCTCTATTTCCTCATAGACTATCTTAGTCTAGAAGCTCAACTGAAACATATCCATCATGGGTGACCCTACAAGCATTTGAACTATTGGTGGCATACCTTACATCTTTACGGCAACATGCAAGTTACCACAGTATGACACACTGACAGACAAGTGGTGGAAATGCTGTTGAGTCAGTTCCAATTCACAGCAATCCTATGTGCAACACAACATTGCTTGCTTCTATCTTCACAGTTGCTGCTACACTTGAGCCCATTATTGTAGCCACTGTGATCCATATCCTTGAGGATGTTCTTTTTTTTTGCCAACCCTCTACTTTATCAACTGTGATATAGTTCTCCAGGAACAGGTCCATCCCGAAGATATGTTCACAGTAAATGAGGTGAAATCTTGCTATTGTCAATTCTAAAGAGTGTTTTAAGTGTACTTATTCCAATATAGATTTGTTCATTGTTTTGAAAGTCCATTCATTATTATTCTCTAACACCATAATTCAAATTCATTAATGCTTCTTCAGTTTCTCTTATTAACTGGCCATCTCTACATTTCTTTGAAATGATTGAAAATATATAGGATGGCTTGGGTCAGATGCCCTTTATTTGCAAAGTGACATCTTTTCCTTTTAACACTTTAAAGAGAACTTTTCTAGAAGATATGTGCAATGCGCTCTAGCTTTTGATTTCTTGTGTGTTGATTGTGAAACCCAGTAAAATGAAATCCCTGACAACCTCAATATTTTGTCAGCTTCTTGTGATGTGGTTCATTGGTCCAGTAGTGGCAATTTATATTTTCTTTATGTTGAGATGTAATTACTATTGAAGGTTGTAGTCTTTGTTCTTCATCATTGTTTCAAATCCTCTCCCCTTTCAGAAAGCAATGTTGCTTCATCTGCATATTGCAGATTGTTGATCAAATGGTAAAGCTTCTCAGATTATTTGTTTAGCATTCAGATTAAATAATTAAGGTGAAAGTATACAACCCCAATGCATATTTTCCAACAAAATTTTCCTGATTTTGCATTAACTACTCCCTTGGTCTGTTCTAATCACTGCCTCTTAGTCTATTTATAGGTTCCAAATGTGCACTATTAAGTGTTCTGGAATTCCCATCTTTCTCTGTGTTATCCATAATTTGTTGAGACCAACACAGTTGGATGTCTTTGTATAGCCAAAGAAACACAGGTAAACATGGATCTGGTATACTCTGCTTTGAGCAAAGATCCATCTGATATCAGCAATGATATCCTGCATTCGATATCCTGTTCTGAATCTTTTTGAATTTCTGGCAGTTCCTTCTTGATGTATTGCTGCAACTGATTTTGAACTATTTTTAGCAAAATTTTGGTTGCCTGCAGTATTAATGATATTGTTCAATAAATTGTTAATTGTTGTAGTACCTTGCTTTGGAATGACACAAATATGAATCTCTTTCAGTAGGTTGGCCAGGTGACTTTGTTCTAATTGTTTTGTCATAAAGGAGTGTGCACCTCCAAAGTTTGTGGAAATATTTCAATTGGTATTTCATCAATTCCTGTCTTTTTTCTATGACTTTTCTCCAGTGTCCAATTGTTTCTTAAACATATGCTATCTCCTGAAATGATCAAATGTTGATTAATTTTTTTTTAGTACAGTGACTGTGTACATCCATATTCTTTGGTTCATCCTGCATCATTCAGTATTTTGACCATGGGATCTTTCTATATTATAACTTGAAGCATGATTTGTTTCAGTTCTTTCAACTTGAGAAATGCCAAGCTTGTTCTTCTTTTTTGTTTTTTTAACTGCAAGTCTTTGCACATTTAGTTATAATAATTTACTTTGTCTTTGGAGCTGCCCTTTGAAATCTTCCTTTCTGCTCTTTCATTTAATCATTTCTTCCATTGACTTTAGCTACTCATATTCAAGTTTCTTTTATCTACTTTGGTCTTTTCTTTCTTTATTTTTAATGATCTTTTGGTTTCTTCATGTTGTCTTTGATGTCATCATCGTACAACTCATCTGGTCTTTGGTCATAAGTTATACAATGCATCAAAGCTATTTCTTAAATTGTCCCTAAATTTAAGTGGTATATATTCAAGGTTACATTTTGATTCTCATGGATTTTTTTAAAGCTTTTTTTTTTTCCAATCCTCAAATTGAACTTGTATAGGAGCAATTGATGATTTGTTCCATAGTCCACCTCTGCACCTCTGACCTTGTTTGATGATATTTAGCTTCTCCAGCATCTCTTTCAACAGATGTAATTGATTTGGTTCCTGTGTGTTCCATTCAGTGAGGTCCATGTGTATAGTAACCATTTTAGTTTTTGAAATAGTATTTGTAATGAATTGATTGTTGGTCTTAAAAAATTCTATGATACAATCTCTGGTGTCATATCTGTCACCAAGGTCATATTTTCCAACTGCTGATTCTTATTCTTTGTTTGCAACTTTCTTATTCCAATCACCAGAAATTACTTATGCATCTTGAATGCATATTTGATCAATTTCAGACTACAGAAATTAATAAAAAGTCTTCCTCATGTTTGACATTAAAGGTTAATATGTAAATGTGAATAATTGTTATATAAACTGGAATTTCTTATAGGCATATGAATAATATCATATTACACTTTTATACTTCAAGATAGATCTTCAAATGTTCTTTTTTCATCATTCCCAGCATGGTAGACTGAATTAATGTTTGATTTAAAATTCTTAGAGTATCAGAATTTATGTATTCCATTACATTTTTTAGAGCTTCCAATTAACCTGGATTCATATTTCATGCATTCCAACTTCAAAATACTATGGATATTTGCAGCTCTTTATTCTGAGTCATGCCACATCAGCAAATGAAAGTCAAATAGCTTTGCTCAATCCATGTCATTAAGGTTGACTCTACTTTGAGGAGGCAATTCTTCTTCAGTTTATTTTGAGTGCCTTCCAAATTAAAGGACTCATCTTCCAGCACTATGTCAGACAACATTCCACTGCTATGAATGAATTTTTTTTTAACCTTAGTCTGGAAGATCCACTGAAAACTGTTCACCATGGTAACCATACTTTTATTGGAAATATTGGTGGCATAGTTCCACCATCATAACAATACACACAATACCAAAGGATGACAGTTTGACAGCTGAGTGGAGGTATGAGGCTATAGTAGATGTGACTTCCAATGGCATGAATACTATGGAACATTTGCATTGGATAAGTAGAAATATGATAATCATTGATAATGTGTAATAAAAGATGGGAATTTACATGAGACAGAAGAAAATGATGTTAGTATGTTTAAGTATCAAGGATATCCATAAAGCATTAAATTTACTAATTAAAAGACAGAACTTTCCAACATTAGAATAATATGACATTTTGACTGAATTTGGAATGACAGACAGCTTACTTAAAACAAAAGTAAAAGAAATATAAAATAAATAAAAAGAAATAAATAAAAAGAAATATGGCACCATAGGATAAGCACTTGACCTCAAGGTCAATTTGAACCACAAGGTTGGTGGTTCAAACTCACCAGCTGCTCCTTAGCAACCCTATCTAAAGTAACTATGAATCTGAACTGACTCAACACTTAAAAACAACATCATGTAGGATGTTAAGCAAAAAAAATCTCATCATTCTTGCTGTAGAATTTATTTTAACCAACTTGTTGAAAAGACAAATATATCATTTTATGAAATAATCTCATTGCTTTACAATGCAGTTTGTCCATCTGCCAACAAGCTTTAGTATTCCCTTATCAGAAAAAAGTTTTAGGCTGAGCTGTGAGTCAGTACTGCACTGCTGTCTTCATTTCTTCATCAGAGGTTGCTTTCAGGGTACCAAAGAGGTGAAAGTCCAATGGAGCAAGATCAGGACTATAGGGAGGATGCTTTAACACCTCAAAATGAAGTTTTGCAGATTGTCAAAAGTATTAACAAAGGTGTGTGGACACTCATTGGTATGCAAGATCATAACACCATTGGATAACAGTTCAATCGACCTTTTGGTATAATGCTTATTCTATAGCTCCACACAAGGACTCCAATATATGTACAATATCTATATGTGCATATATGTGTATTTGTGTATATCTGTATGTATGTTGTGTGTATATACATGTATGTATTTATGTGTATATGTATGTATGGTGGTGGTGGTTATGTGCCATGGAATCAGTTCCAACTCATAGCAACCCTGTATAGGGTTTGTGAGGCTGTGAATGTTTATGGAAGCAGAAAGCCTTGTCTTCCTCCCATGGAACAGCTGGTAGTTTTGAACTTCTGACCTTGAAGTTAGCAGCCCGACTCTAGCCACTATATGTGTATGTATGGGCAAATGTGTATGTATGTGTTTATGTGTATGTATATGTATGTATTTCTATGTTGTTGTTGGTAAGTGCCATCTAGTTGGTTCCAACTCATAGCTACCCTCTATAGGGTTTCAGAGAAGTGACTTATGAGTTTGAACCACTGACATAGTGGTCCAGTGAATTACCCCAGAGTACCACACCAGAACTCCATGTATGTGTGTATGTACATGTATGTATGTAGTATATGTATATGTATGTATGTGTTTGTGTGTATTAGACTTCTGGTAGAATCAGTACTGTACTGCCAATCACAAGTTTGCCAGTTCCTCAGAAAACCTAAGGGTTGTTATAGGTCAGAACCATCTGGATGGCACTTGTCAACTTAACATCGTTGTTAAGTTGTTAAGTGCCCTTAAGTCAATTTCAACTCATAGGGACCCTGTATAGGGTTTCCAGGAGTGGCTGGGGAGTTGGAATCACTGAACTTGTGGTTCAAACTGATCTTCTGGGGATCCAGTGCTTATCTTACAGTACCACAACAAGACACTCTCTCTTTCTCTCTTTTTTATTGTTGTTAGGTACCATTGAGTTAGTACTGACTCATAGTGTCCCTATGCATAACAGAACAAAACACTGCCAACCTCACATTTGTTGCTAAACCTGAGCCTATCGCTGCTGCCATTGTGACAATCCATCTCATTGGTGGTCTTTCCTCTTTTTTTCCAACCCTCCACTTTACCAAATCAGTGCTTCTCCAGCATCTGATCCCACCTGATAATATGTCCAAAATATGAGAGACAAAGTCTGGCCATCCTGCCTTCCAAGGAGCACTCTGGCTGTACTTCTTTCAATATAGATTTGTGTGTTCTTTTGGCAGTCCATGGTACTTTCAAGATTCTCTTCCAATACCATAACTCAAATGAATCAATTCTTCTACGATCATCCTTATTCATTGTCCAGCTTTCGCATATGTATGAGATTATTGAAACACACCATGGCTTGGGTGAGGAACACCTTAGTCCTCAAACTGACATATTTGCTCTTCAACACTTTAAAGAGGTCTTGTGCAGTAAATTTGCCTAATGCAATATATCATTTAATTTCTACTGGTGTTTCTGTGAGTGTTGATTGTTAATTTGAGCAAAATGAAGTCTTTGACAATTTCACTATTCTCCACTGATAAGGATATTTATTGGTCCAGTGGTGAGGGTTTTGGTTTTCTTTACAGTGAGGTGTAACCTATACTGAAAGCTGTGATCTTGGATCTTTATCAGTAAGTATTTTAAGTCCTCTTCACTTTCAGCAAGCAAGATTATATCATCTGCATATTGCAGGTTGTTAATGAGTCTTCCTGCAATTCTGATGCCACATTTTTCTTCATATAACCCAGCTTCTCGGATTATTTGCTCATACAGATTGAATAAGTATGGTGAAAGAATACAACCCTGTCGCACTCCTTTCCTAATTTTAAACCAGTCAGTGTCCTCTTGTTCTGTTTGAATAACTGTTTCTTGGTTTATATACAGGTTACTCATGAGCACAGTTAAGTGTTCCTGAATACTTGTACTTCTCAGTGTTTTCCATAGCTTCTCATGACCCACACAATCAAAAACCTTTCCATAGTCAATAAAGCACGGGTAAACATCTTTCTGATATTCTCTGCTTTCAGCCAAGATCCATCTGACATCAGAAATGATATCCCTCATTCCACATCCTCTTATGAAACTGGCTTGAACCTATGGAAGTTCTCTATCAATGTATGTTTGCAGTCATTTTTATATTATTGTTAGTAAAATTTTACTCACATTTGATAACAATGATATTGTCCAATTATTTCTGCATTCTGTTGGGTCATCTCTATTTGGAATGGGCACAGATATGGATCTCTTCCAGTCATTTGGTCAGGCAGTTGTCCAAATTTCTTGCCATAGATGAGCAAGTGCCTCCAGTATTGCATCAGTTTGTTGAAAGATTTCAATTTCTATTCCATCCATTCCCAGTCCCTTGTTCTTTGTCAATGCCCTTAGTGCACCTTGGACTTCTTCCTTCAGGATCATCAGCTCCTTATCATATGCTACCTCTTTAAATGGTTGAACATCAACCCTTTCTTTTTGGTACAGTAACTCTGTGTCTTCCTTCCATATTCTTTTGAAGTTTTCTGCATTATTCAATAATTTGACCAGAGAATCCTTTGATAACACAAGTCAAGGCTTGAATCAGCAAATGTAGGTCCTGAGGAATTTGCTGCATTTGTGCCATCATGGTCAACTCTACTTTGAGGAGTCAGCTCTTCCCTAGTCTCATTTTCAGTGCCTTCCAAGCTAAGGGGCTCATCTTTTGGCACTATATCTGACAGTGGTCCACTGCTATTCATAAGATTTTTCAGTTACTAAATATTCATAAGTAGTCATCTCTCCTTCCTAGTCTGTCTTCATCTGGAAGCTCACCTGAAATCTGTCCACCATGGTTGACACTGTTGGTATTTAAAATACCCATGCATACCTTCCAGAATCACAGCAACACAAAAGCCACCACAGTATGAAAAACTGAAAGATAAGTGGTGATCTTTGCTTCTCTCTCTGTTTTTATCTCTGTCTCTCTCTCACCCTCTCTGTCTCTGTCTCTAGATAGATAGATAGATAGATAGATAGATAGATAGATAGATAGATAGATAATTTCTGATAAGTGGTTTGAACTTCTGACTTTTCACTTCAAAACGACCTTGAGGCCAAATGATTCATGGTGATTTCATGTATGTGTTCCACAGGGTTTTCAGTGGCTAATTGTTTAGATGTAGATCTCTAGGACTTAATTGTATTGAGTCTATGGGTTGACTCAAAGCTCTAACCTCAAAAGGTAGCAGCTAAGTATGGCTTGTTTCTTTTAGATTATTTATTTCAAATTTATAATAAATGACAGATAGTATACACATATGAATAGTCTACTATGATTATTTTTTAATGTATCTTCTGGTAGATATATTTTACTTGGGTTGTTATTGTTGTTTTTAAGTGCTGTCGTGTCAGTTCCGACACATAGCGACAAGTTGGTGAGCCTGAATCCCTTGAATTGCTGACTTTGCAGTTATTTAGTTGGGTATGTTCTTATGATTAGAATTGCTAATCATAGGGTATGCAAACATATAATCAGAACTAAATAATGTAAAACATATTTTTCAAAGTTGCTTTATAATTTATATTTCCACAAGAATATGAGAAATATACATGTACAATATTTTCACAAACACTTTGTCACTTTCTACTTCTAGAACTGTTTCTCTGGGTTTAATAGTATCACATTGTGATTTTAATTTGCCATTCCCTTAAAACTACTAGGTTAATATAATGTATGTTTAATGTGAATTGTATTTTTATGTATCTTACCCATTTGTCTCTTTTTATTTTTATGTCTTGTTTGGTTTTGTTTTTCTCACACTGTGTGTGTGTGTGTGTGTTTTATTTGTTAGTTTTGCTCTCTGTTAATGGTGTCTTTTGAAAACAAATATTTGATGTCATTGATTTTCTTTCTTCAATTCTTATGTTTTATTTCATTGATTTTTCTTATCACAATTATTCCATTTCTTCTACTTAGTTTGGATTTAATTGACTTTTTAATGTTTTTTTCTTGTGAGAGTTTAAACTATAATACAGATTTGAGACATTTCTTCTGATATAAGCATATAGTGCTATGAATTTCTTTCTACTTACTGCTTCTGCTATATTCCACAAATGTTAACTTGTTGTATTTTCATTACATTCAGTTCATAATGTTTTCTAATTTCCCTTTTGGGCTTTTCTGTGAACCTCCTGGTTTATTTGTAAATGATTTTTGTTTGATTTAAAAATTATAAGGAATTTACCAGAGAATGCACTTTTTATGATTGTAGTTTTTTTTTTTTTTTTTTAAATTACTACGTATCTGAATAGTTCTTACTAAATAATCTGCTTACACTTGAATACTGTTCTGGGATGAAGTTTTCAATGAATAACAATGAGGTGGAAATGGCTAAGAGTATTACCAACTCTTATATTTACTTAGGATTTTTGTAAGTTAGTGAGAAACTGGTGTTGAAACCTCTGAACTCAGTTGCGGAATTTTCAATTTTTTTAAAATTTCATTGTACTAGATACTGTTTGAATTTGTAAGTTCTCTTCTCTTATTATATAGACTGCTTTATCCTTATGAAATTGTCCCATTTACCATTGGTAATATTTCTAATTGTGAAATCTCATATGTAGTTAACTGAACATCCCACCTTAATTTTTATTACTATTTGTATGCTGTAAATCATTACATCTTATTCAAGTTTTTTTTTTAACTTTATGCAAACATAATCAAAACTAAATAATGTAAAACATATTTTTCAAAGTTGCTTTATAATTTATATTTCCACAAGGATATGAGAAATATACATGTACAATATTTTCTTTTTCTTTCAATTTTTTTTTAAGGAAGTGGAAATATATATGGAGTCTTACTTTCTTATCTCATTTGAGAATTGCAACATTTCAATCGAAATAATTAGATAATTACCTTGCATCTTTTAATGATAAGGATGGGTTAAATTGACCATCTTGCTATTCAATTTCATTTGCCCCATGACTTTTCTGTTCCTCCTTTCATGCTGAACTTTGGAACATCTTATATCATTCCATTTTAATCTACATTTTTAGACTAATAACTATTTGTTTTTGCTGTTTGAAATTTTAATAGTGTCTGATCTATTTATAATGCACATCTTTAAATCATCAGCATTTAAATTCAAATAAAAGAGGACTAATGGTGTAGTGGATTAATCATGGACTGCTAATTGAAAGGTCATCAGTTCAAAGCCACAAGTCACTCCATTGGAGAAAAATGAAGCAGTCTGCTTCTATAATATTTTTTTGCAGCTTTGAAAACCCCATGAAGCCTTTCTCCTCTGTCCTATATGGTTTCTATGAATCAGAATTGACTTGATTATACCAGGTTTGATGTTTGGTTGTTTTTACCTTCCAATAATGTTTCATATTTAATAAAAGAATCTTAGGACTGTATCCTTTCCTTTCTCCCTTAGCATGAGAATATGCAAACAAGGTGTATGGAATCTATAATGTTAAAGGTAATGTGTGGATTTACCTGTGTAAGATTTTCACTGCCTTGACATTTATGAAATAATGTTACTTGATAATTATGTAATCCTATAAGTGTCCTCCATTTGTAGTCTAATGTGGTTATCCTCCATTTTGTGGTGTGTTGTAAATCCTAGCCTCTATTCCTGTAACTCCACCACTCTTCTGTCAGCTTGTCATAATGTGGTGGCTTGTGAGTTGCTGTGACTCTGAAAGCTATGCCACTGGCATTTTAGATACCAGCAGGGTCACCCATGGTAGACAGGTTTCAGATGAGCTTCCAGACAAAGACAGACTAGGAAGAAGGAATGACAGAAAAAAATATGAATATCAGGGAAACACTGTCAGATATAGTGCTGGAAAAATGAGCTCTTCAGGTTGGAAGGCACTCAAAATGAGACTGGGGAAGAGCTGCATCCTCAAAGTAGAGTTGACCGTCATAACACGAATGGAGTAAAGCCCGCAGGACCTTCATTTGCTGATGGGGCACAACTCAAAATGAAGAGAAACAGCTGTAAGCATCCATTAATATCAGAACATGGAATGTATGAAGTATGAATATAGGAAAATTAGATTTCGTTGTTGAAGGAGTCTCTGGGTAAATTATTGAATGATGCAGAAAGCATCAAAAGAAAATGGAAGGAATACACTGAGTCACTGTACCAAAAGGAAATGATTGATGTTCAACCATTTCAAGAGGTAGTATATGATCAAGAGCCAATAATACTGAAGAAGTCCAAGGGGCATTGAAG
>NW_006409124.1:261890-262823 GCF_000296735.1 Chrysochloris asiatica
AGAACCAACAGATCTGTGTTGGAAGATGTGTAGCCAGAGTGCTCCTTGGAGGCTAGGATGGTCAAACTTTGTTTCTCATACTTAGGACATATTGTTAGAAGGAACCAGTCACTGGAGAAGGATATCATGTTTGGTAAGAGGAAAAAAGGAAGACCCCCAACGAGATGGTTTGGCCAAGTGGCATCAGTGGGCTCAAGTGTGGCAACAATAGTGAGGTTGGTCCAGGATCGGGCAGTGTTTTGTTCTGCTCTGCATAAGGTCGCTATCAATTGGTACCAACTTGAGGCACCTAACAACAACAACAATTCCTGTAGCTATTGTCTCACTTGGGAGTGAGTTATTATGTTAATTAAGCAGAATAAGCGTATGTTCTAAAGCTTCCACCCTTATCCAGTCACCACCCTTACCATCCTTATTCAAGTCTCACTCTTAGACCAGCTTGTTAAAGTAAGATGGTGTGTTCTGCATCTAACAGAATGCTCTGACAAAGTAATCTTTGTTATTTTGCATCCTGCATGCAACTTGTCATTATCTGACTTCCAGTTCTTGTAATTTGAGCTTGAAGCTTATTGCTTGACCTACAAATTTGGATTTGTTGGCCTCTGCAATCACATGAGTCAAACAAAGTCTTGAATCTAGTCCACAGACTTGGAATTTGCTAGCCTCCACAAGTCCCATTTGTTCCGTGAAACATTGCAGCAAATTGTGGAACGCAAAGATGAGAGGAAATGTACTGACAGGAGAAGGAGGAATTGATATAGAAGACAACTGAGTGGTATAACAGGTTGGAAAAGTTGAATGCTTGGGATGTGTTTAATCTCTGCCTCACAGGAGCCAGCTTTCTGTTGATCTTCTATATTTTTGTTTCAATAGTCATTCATCTTTTAAAGATACTTACTTACCTTTTAATCTTTTTTTTTTTCATGATATATA
>NW_006409124.1:263589-265522 GCF_000296735.1 Chrysochloris asiatica
AGGCTTTCTACTCCCGTAAAGATTTACACCCTCGGAAACCCTGTACAGGGTCGCTATGGGTCGGACCCGACTCGATGGCACTTAACAACAACAAGTCAAGTTCTGATCATCAAGCCATTGAGTTAAGTCAAATGAGTACTATCTGCAAGTTTGGGCATTCATGTGTGTCTCCCCTCACTTCCTATCAGCTGATGTTTCACCGTCAGCTCTAGCCCTCTGTGGTTACATCCTTGTCTATGGGCTCAGGAATCACCAGGTCTCACCACACTTTGGCCCAATCAGCAATTCCTCTTCTCTCTCTCATCTCCAGGTCAACCAGAATCTGTGGAACATGGTTGAATATCTTCATTGCTGCCTTTCCCCCTCTTCCACTCACCAACAAGCTTATGTGTTCCCATTGAGTTTCAGTCTTGCAGGTTTTTTTTTGTTTTGTTTTTTTTTTCCTAAAGGGACTTGATTGCTTGCCTTGATGGCTCCTTGGTGAGCAACTTCCTTGTTCTTTTAGTAGCCAATCAGACTGCCATTTTTGTTTTGGATTTTTACTGCTGGTCTGTCTTTCAAGAAGTATCTTCTGTTCTACTAGCTGTTCAAGGCTGTTCTGCTTGTCCTTTCAAGTGGGAATGTCCCACCCCAGAAGGTTCTGGATGGAGCTCAGGATTTCACCTAAAGTCCTATACATTACAAAGGCTCTGCAAGAAGCCTATTTCACTGGAAAAGTTCAAACACATTTTGCAGTCCAGTGCATTAACCCACAGCGCCACATTAGGAGTGGCCTGAAAAATTCAACAAGCAACTAGGCTAAGTTATATGTTTATATAATTTGTTCATTCTTTTCCTAAGATCACTGGCCTTGGGGAAACTGCCACCAGTTTCCTAGTGATTGAAAACTGTTGTTTCCTATATTTTGTCATTTTTTTCATTGCACAAGATATGGAAGGTCATTCCGTATCCTGACTCTATTTTGACTGGATGTAAAAATTCCAGTTATTTTTTCTAAAGTACATAATTGATTTATTAGAGGCAAGATTTGACCTGAAGTCAATATTGAAAGAATGAATAAATATTTTAGAAATCATTTTGTCATTGAATTAAAAAACAACAACAACAACAACAACAAAAACCATGAATTTCTGTTTCATCAAATTTGTTGTTGTTGTTTGGTGCCAACGAGTCAGTACTGTCTTGTAGCAACCCTATACACAGTAGAACGGAACACTGCCCGATCCTGGGCCAACTTCACTACTGTTGCCACACTTGAGTCCATAAATGATGCCACTTGGCCAATCCATCTTTTTGGGTGTCTTCCTCTTTTTCTCTGACCCTCCAAGTTACAAAACATGATGTCCGTCTCCAGTGACTGGTCCCTCCTGACAACATGTCCAAAGTATGGGAGATGAAGTTTGGCCATCTTGGCCTCCAAGGAGCACTCTGGCTGCACTTCTTCAATAACGGATCTATTGGTTCTTTTGGCAGCCCATGACACTCTCAATATTCTCCTTCAACACCATAACTCAAAGGCATCAATTCTACTACAGTCTTCCTTATTCACTGTCCAGCTTTTGCATGCATATGAGGTTATTGAACATACATGGCTTGGGTCAGGAGCACCTTAGTCCTCAAACTGATATCTTTGCTCTTCAAAGGTCTTGTGCAGCAGATTTGCCTAATGTAATACGTAGTTTTATTTCTTGAATGCTGCTTCCATGAGTTTTGATAGTTGATCCCAAGAAGAATGAAGTCCTTGACAGCTTCAATCTTTTCTCCATTGATAAGAATGTTGTTTATTGGTCCAGTGGTGAGGATTTTTGTTTTCTTTGTGCTGAGATGTGATCCATACAGAAGGCTGTGCTCTTTGATCTTCATCAGTAAATGTTTTAAGTCCTCTACACTTTCAGCAAGCAAGGTTGTATCATCTGCATATTGCAGGTTGTTA
>NW_006409124.1:266312-271479 GCF_000296735.1 Chrysochloris asiatica
CACCTTGGACTTCCTCCTTCAGTATCATTGGCTCTTGATCATATGCTACCTCTTGAAATGGTTGAACATCAACCATTTCCTTTTGGTACAGTGACTGTATATTCCTTCCATCTTCTTTTGATACTTTCTGCATCATTCAATAATTTGCCCAGAAAATCTTTCAATAACAAAAGTCAAGTCTTGAATTTTTTCTTCAGTTTAAGAGTTGCTGAGTGTGCTCTTCTTTTTTGGTTTTCTGATTCCAGATCTTTTGCACACCAAATTTATTTAATCATTAATTTTTATTTGAATTATTTCTGCCCTTATTTCTCTAAATTGTTATACTATTGTGTCAGTGATACATTATGGACCAAACACATAAATTTAAGCCTGGTATTGACTTGGAACAAGTTAGATTATTTCCAGTTTGGAATGAGCATATGTTGGCATTTGTGTTCTATTTATGTATTTAATAGATGTATTTTATTTTCTGTATATATTTTTAAGCTGTTTCAGTTTTTAAGTTTCCTAATATTTTAATAACTATTAATTTTTAAATTATTATAGTATAGTAATAATTATTAATATTTAAAATTATTTTACCTCGCTCCCAATGTATTCTTATCCCATTTAATTTCCTCACACAACCTTCAAAATATTCATTTAAAAATGATGTATAGTGTTCAATCATGTGGATATCCCATAATTTACTTAATAGGTGCATTTGCAGGGCATTAGGTTCACTTATAATTTTTAACTATCATGAATAATACCTCAGTGATTTCTGTGAAACCTTCATGAATAAAACATAATTTTGTAAATGTGCTTCTGTTGGAAAATGAAGCACACATTTTTCCTTTATTATTTATTCTATTAAAATTAAAATGTGATAATCCAGAAATGATGGATAGACAATTTTGCTGTAACTCAGAAAAGCTCTTAGAGTACTCAGAATAAACACAAACTCAAAATCCAGTGCCATACAATCAGTTCTGACTAATAGCAACCCTGTGTACGGTCTCTGAGGCTGTAATCGTTACAGGAGCAGAAAGCCAGCTTTCTCTGTGGATTGGCTGGTAGATTGAACTGCTGACCTTTTGGTTAACAGTCTAATGTATAATAAATTATTAATCTAATCCCTGTTATGTTTTAAAGATGTTTGTTTTTGTGTATCAGAAATGTGATGTAGCATGTAAAATTATATATGCACCCCCAATATGATGTGTTGCTGTTATTGTCAAGTGCTATCAAGTCAGTTCCAAATCATAATGACCCTGTATAGAATTCGAGGCTGTAAATCTTTGCAGAAGCAGAAAGTATATATATATTTTTTACCACAGCAGATGGTGGACTCAAGCACCAACCTTCTAATTAGCAGTCCATTATACTCCCCAAAAAGAATATATCTCATATTTGATTATTGATTTTATGCATCTGGAAACTGAGCCTAAAAAGTGTTGGCAAAAATATTGAGCAATACTGTTTTCTTAAAATAGCACAAAACTCCCTCACAGATATATTCAACACCTGTAACTCTCTGACTAGGTATTGCCTGATGGAAACCACTTTCCCTTTCTGGATTGTGATGTCACTGTCTGCATAATAAAGTCACACATGCAATGTCCAACAGTCCTATGGTCTCATGAGAAAAAATGATTCCAATAAGCACCCAAAACATAGATAAATCAGATATTTATTTGTTGATAGTGTTGTTAGGTACCATAGAGTTGGTACTGACTCATAGAGACCTTATGCACAACAGGTTGAAACATGTCCTGGTCCTGTACCAACCTCAGAATCATTGCCGTGCTTGAGCCCATTGCTGTTGCCACTGTGCCAATCCATCTCATTGTGGGTCTTCCTTTTGGGGCTGACCCTCCACCTTCCCAAGTATTATATCTTTCTCCATAGTCTGGTTGATAGCCCTTATTCCATGTCCTTGTCTGAATCTGGCTTTAACCTCCGCCAGTTTCCTGTCAATTTACATTTGCAGACATTTTGAATGATCTTTAGCACAATTTTACATGCATGTGATATTAATCATGTTACCTGGTAATTTACACATTCCATTGGGTCAATTCTCTTTGGAATGGGTACAAATATGGATTTCTGCCAATCAGTTGGCCAGGTAGCTATCTTCCAAATTTCTTGACATAGATGAGAGAGTGCCTCCAGTGCTGCCTGAGTTTTTTTTTGTTTTTTTTTTAAGATTTAAATTTGTATCCCATCAATACTTGGAGTCTTGTTCTTTTCCAATGTCTCTGGTGTACCTTGGACTTCTTCCTTTGGTATCATTGGCTATTCATCTTATATGCTACCTCTTTAAATGGCTGAACATTGACAAATTTCTTCATGGCACTGTGACAGTGTATTCCTTCCATCTTCTTTCTGCACCATTCAATATTTTGCCCATAGAATCCTTCACTATTACAAGTTGAGGCTTGCATTTTTTCTTCTTTCAGCTTGAGAAACAATGAACATGTTCTTCCCTTTTGGTTTTCTAACTCCAGATCTTTGCACATTTTATTATATTTGACTTCTTAAATTGCCCTTTGGAATTTTCTATTAGATTTTTTTACCTCCTCATTTCTTACATTTGCTTTAGCATTTGAATGTTGGAGAGCAAGTTTCAGAGTCTCTTCTGACATCATTTTGGTCTTTTCCTTCTTTCTTGTCTTCTTAATGACCTTTTGCGTTCTTCCTGTATGATGTTTATGATGTCACCCCACAACTCTTCTGGTCTTCAGTAATCCGTGTCTAATTTATCAAATCTGTCTTGTGATGATCTTTAAATTCAGGTAGGATATGTTCAAGGTCATATTTTGGTTCTCATAGACTTGTTTTAATTTTATTCAGTCTCATTCTGAACTTGCATATGAGCAATTGATCTGTTCCAGTTTGTCTTGGCCTTGTTTTGGCTTCTGAGATGGAGCTTGTCCACTGTGTTGTTCCTTAGATGTAGTCAATTTGCTATCTTCATTTTCCATCTGATGAGGTCCATGTGTATAGTCATCTTTTATTCTTTAAAAAGATATTTGCAATCAACAAGTCATTGGTCTTGAAAAATTTTATCATATGATTTCCAACATCATTTCTATCACCAAGATCATATTTTCCAAAGATTGTTCTTCCTCTTTGCTTCCATCCTTTGCATTCCAATCACCAGTAATTATCAATACAAATTGATTGCGCGTTTGAAACATTTCAGAATCATGCAATTGGTATAGCTTCCAGAATCACATTAACAAGCAAGCAACCATAGTATGACAAAATGACATATGAATGGTGACAGATATTTATTAGAACAGGAATTTGTAAGCTATTTGTTCATTTGATTTTTTGAAGTGTAGAACTGATTGCAAATCTACTAGTTACTCACAGGAGAAAGATGAGGCTTTATGCTTCTGTAAAAATGTACAGCCTCAGAAACTATACAGGATTGCAATGAATCAGAACCAACTCAGTGACACACAAACACCACTACCACCAGTGTTGATCTGACTAGGAGTAATACCAAGGTGGCACAGATTGTTAAGTGCTCAACTACTAATAAAAGGTTGGTGGTTTGTGGCACTTAGAGACAACTTGAAAGAAAGGCCTGGCCATCTGTTTCCAAAAATCAAAAAGCTTTGAAAGTCCTGTAGTGTGCAATTCTACTCTGCAGTATTTTGGGCCAATCATGAGTAGGAATTGACTCAGCGACAACTAGTGTGGTTTTGGATTAATTATCTGACTTGATGTCAACCGAACATCAACTTTAGAAGGACAAACCATGAAGATGAAGGTGTTTAAATTGCAAATAATGTGCAACATCAGGATTTATTTCCTGCATCAGGGCTACACTTTGTACTTATATTTTAAAATAAAGAACTCAATCAAAATCAATGCTGTAACTAATGTGAAATCTGTCCCTCCCAGTCTATGTTTATAGTTATACCCATGGTTTTATTCCTTAGCAATAATTAAACTACTTGATTATTTATGCACACTTTACTGTGAGAACAATTTTATGCTTACAGACATATCCTGAGAATCAGAATTTTGAAAAAAATCTAATAGAAGCTTATGTTTGTTAATGAATACACAGACATTTGTCATTCTCTAAAATGTTAATTACTTCCCCCTCACCTTTGCAGAAATTAAACAATTCCAATTCCGTATATTAAAGAGTGCAGTGCAGTAAATTATTTAATGTTCCTTCTAGCCCTAGTCTTTTTAAACTCTCACAAAACCTACCCTGAGGTTGGGGGAAGATGCTGATAGATTAAATGATTCACTTGTGAGAATGGTTAACACAATTGTGGCCGTAAATACTTAGAAATCTAAGAAGGAGATTGGTCAGTGTTGCCATTTTGTTGGACTTAAAATGAACTATATCAGAATCAAGAGGGAATATCTCACTATTATTAAAGAAAAAGAGCCTGAAATCCCTGCACATCGAATGTCTTCAGGTCAGGAAAGAATGTTATGATGCAAGTAGCAGAAGCACAAGACAGAGCAGTGGGCTTCCCAACCCACCAGGCAAGTAAAGGTGAGTGATTTGGGGCAGGAGATTTGCTTGCAGAGTGGCATGCCTCCAGACACTTATTGGGGGGTGGGAGTAGATTTGCTGACCCACAAAACTAAGCTGAATACCTTCAGGTAGAGACTTAGGGTGGAGTGGAATGTCGTTTGGCATTCACCAGCAATCCTAAAAGAACCTTGTAAACATTACTCAGGCAAAGAGAGGCCTGTTAGTTGGCATGGCCTAAGGAGAGGATGTGCTGACTGAAGGAACTATACTGTGTATATTTTCTGGTCCTGACTTGTAATCTGCCAACTTCCTTAATAAACTCCCTATCAATTTTGTGTCTGAGTTCTGTGTGACCGTTACAATGAATTTTCAATCCCAGATGAGAAGTAGAGTGTGCAGTGGGAGAGATGGTAGGTGATTTTTTACAATGCTTATCAAAGCAATGATATACCGAGTGTATTCATTTTATATTATTGGTATAATAAATTACCACAGTCTTAACAATTTAAACCACACAAATTTATTATTCTATTGTTGTTGAGGTTAGAAATCCAAAATGGAACTCAATGGACTAAAATTAAGGTATCACTAGAACTGAATTTTATCTGAAAGCTCCAAGCGAAGTTTATTCTTTTCCTTTCCCTTGCTTTTTCCATCTTATAGAGGAACACTGCA
>NW_006409124.1:272004-278638 GCF_000296735.1 Chrysochloris asiatica
TTTTCCATCTTATAGAGGAACGCTGTAGAATGTTGATATCCATTGGCTTTTCCATCTTATAGAGGAACACTGTGGAATGTTCACATCTATTGGCTTTTTTCATCTTATAGAGGAATCCTGTAGAATGTTCACATCCATTGGCTTTTCCATCTTATAGAAGAACACTGTAGACTGTTCACATCTATTGGCTTTTTTCATCTTATAGAGGAACGCTGTAGAATGTTCACATCCATTGGTTTTTTCCGTCTTATAGAGGAACACTGTAGAATGTTCACATCTATTGGCTTTTTTCATCTTATAGAGGAACGCTGTAGAATGTTCACATCCGTTGGCTTTTTCCATCTTATGGAGGAACGCTGTAGAATGTTCACATCAATTGGCTTCTCCATCTTATAGAAGAACACTGTAGATTGTTCACATCTATTGGCTTTTTCCATCTTACGGAGGAACGCTGTAGAATGTTCACATCCATTGGCTTTTCCATCTTATAGAAGAACACTGTAGACTGTTCACATCCATTGTTTTTTTCCGTCTTATAGAGGAACACTGTAGAATGTTTACATCCACTAGCTCATGGCCTGTTTCCTCTATCTTCAAAGTCAGTGTCGTCAGACTTATTCCTTCTCATGCTTTCATCTCTCTGGTTCTCTATTTTCTAACTCCCTCTTGCACATTTGAGTACCCTTGTAATTACATTGGTCCTATCCAAATAATTCAAGATCATTTCTCTCTTCTTAAGGTGAATTGATTCATAATTTGCAACCTTAATCAATATTCATAGATTCAGGAGATTAATACATAGACACTTTCAGGGAACTATTATACTATTTAACAATTTTTTTTTCTTAAAATAGCTCTTTAAATTCTAACTTTGGTATCTTCTTTATAAGGGCAATATCTTGAGTGCATTTGTAAGGATCTAAAAAACTCTCTAGGATACACCAAACTCTGTTCAGAATTTACACTTCCCACATTAGATTGAGACATTGCTATTAAGTCAGGCTTGGGAACTAGTGTCTGCTGAATTTCCTTGAAATTTATTTGATGTTTTGCCTAAAAGATACACAATGGAAAGAATATCACATCAATGGCTCAGACATCTTTGAATCCTATAATGAAGATCTCAGCTACATCTGGAAACTCTGTATCAACAGATATATAGGTATCAATAACAAAGAAATAGATAATGAGACAATCAGATACAATAAAATAAATACAGAAGTATAGATTATATATACATCAAACTATCAGATCAACACCATTGAGTACTTCACTGAAAACCACAAGGTCGGCAATTCAAGTCCACCAACCACTCAATAAGAAAAATAAATCTTTTTGTTCCCTCAAAGATTCACAGCCTAAAAAACTGTATATAGGTTTTCTAACATTCTACAGAGTTGCTGGTGAGTTTTGTCTCATAGCAACCATGTAGAGTGTTCCCAAGATAGTCTAAGTAAAAGTAGGATTGTGCATGGGGGACAGGTTTCAATGGAGCTTCCAGAATATGACAGAGAGAGAAAGGGAGAGGTAGACCACTTGTGAATTTTTAGCCACAGAAAGCCTTATGAATAGCAGTGGAATATCAGATATAGTACCAGAAGATGACACCCTCCTAGCCCCCAGGTGGGAAGACACTTAAAATATGACTGATGAAAAGCATCTTCCTCAAATTAGAGTTTGACCTAATGACGTGAATGAAGTAAAGCTTCTGGGACCTTTATATGTTGAAGGAGCACAACTCAAAATGAGTAAACCAGCTACAAGCATCCATTAAAAATTGGGAACATGGACTGTACAAAGTATGAATCTAGGAAAGTTGAAAAATGTAAAAAATGAAATGAGACACATAAAGATCAATATCTTAGGCATCAGTGAGCTGAAATGAATTCACCATTTTGAATTGGACAGTCATATAGTTTACTATGCCAGGAACATCAAATTAAAGAGGAGTGGTGTATTCATCATCAAAAAGAACATTTCAAAATCTATCTTGAACACAGTGTTGTGTGTGATAGGATAATATCCATACACCTACAAGTTAAGACCAGTAAAACCACAACTTTTCAAGTATACATACCAACTACTAAGTCAAGTGATGACAAAACTGAAAAATTATATATGTAGTGCTTACGAATTGGGCTGCTAATCTCAAGGTCAGCAGTCAAAACTACCAGCAGTTCTGCAGGAGAAAAATGAGGCTTTTCTGCTACCGTAAACATTTACAGCCTCAGAAACCCTGTGCAGAGTTGCTATGAGTTGGAACTGACTCCATGGCACATAACCACCACAACTACCAACCTCTTCAGTCTAAAATTGATCAAACATGCCATTAAGGTACACTGATAATTGCTGGTGATTGGAAAGTGGGAAAAAAACAAAAAACAGGAAGGATCAGTAGTTGGAAAATAATGGATTTGGTGATAGAAACAATGACAGAGATCAAATAAGAGAATTTTGTAAGATTGATGACTTTTTCTTTTCCAGAAACTTATCAACAACATAAATGGTGGCTATACACCTATACACATAGACTTCACCAGATGGAATGCATAGGAATCTAATTGACTATATCTGTGGATAGAAACGGTGGAGAAACTCAATATCATCACCCAAAATAAGGTTAGGGGCAGACTGTGAAACAGTCTATCATTTGCTAATATAAAAGCTCATGCTAAAGCTGAAGAAAATTTAATCAAGTCCACAAAAGCTAAAATTTGACTTTTAATATATTCCTCCATAATTTAGAAGCCATCTCAAATACAAATTTGATGCACTAGGCACAAATATCCAAAGGCCAAAGGAGTTGTGAGATGACATCAAGAACATCATATAGAAAGAAAGCAAAGCATCACTAAAAAGACTAGGAAAAAAAAAAGGCCAAAGTGAATGGAAGAAGAGCTTCAGAAACTTGCTCTTGAGTGCACAAAAAACTAAAGTGAATGGAAGAAATGAAGGAAGAAAAAGATGAATGGAAAATTTTAAATGGCAGCTCAAGAAGACAAAGTCAAGTATTATAATGCAATATGTAAAGACCTGGAGTTAGAAAACCTAAAGGGAAGAGCATACTCAGCATTTATCAAGTTGAAAGAACTGAAGAAAAATTTCAAGCTTTGTCTTGCAATATCGAAGGATTCCATGAGAAAAATACCGAATGATGCAGAAAGCATCATAAGAAGATAGAAGGAATACACAGAGTCACTATACCAAAAAGAAATAGCTGATGTTTAACCACTTCAAGAGGTAGCATATAATTAAATACTGATGGTACTGAAGGAAGAAGTCCAATGTGCACTGAAGGCATTGGCAAAAAACAAGGAATACAAATGGAAATCAATTTTTCAACTAACTGTTGCAGCCCTGGGGCCACTCACTCATCAATGCCAAGAAATCTGGAAGACAACTACCTGGCCAAGTGATGGGGAAAGACCAACATTTGTACCTGCTCCAAACAAAAGATGACCCAACAGACTATGGAAATCATTGAACAATATTACTAATATCACATGCAAATAATTTTTTGCTGAAGATAATTTAAAACCTGTTGTTGTAGCAGTACATCAACAAAAATTTACACAGGATTCAGATAAGGACATGGAATCCAGATATCACTGCTGACATTCAGATGAATCTTGGCTGAAAGTAGACAATACTAGATGGATGTCTACTTGTACTTTATTGACTATGCAAAATTTTTCCACTGTGTGGATCATAACAAACTATGGACAAAATTGTGAAGAATGGGCATTCCAGAACACTTAATTGTGCTCATGATAAACCTGGATTTAGACCAAGATGTAGTCATTAAAACAGAACCAGGGGTTACTGAATTAAGATCATGAAAAGGAAAAGTATGTTTCATGGTTTTATCCTTTCACCATGTTTATTGAATCTGTATGTTTATCAATACCTGCAGAAACTGAATTATATGAAGAAGAAAGTGGCATCAGGATTGGAGGAAGGTTCATTAACAGCCTGTGATATGCAGATACTACAACTTTGCTTGGTTGTAGGACTTAAAATACTTACTTGTGAAGATTAAAGACTGCATAGAACATTAAGTATGGATTATACATCACTGTAAAGAAAACAAAAATCCTTTCAACTGGATCAATAAATAACATTAAGATTGTTATCGTTGTTGTTAAGTACCATTGACTAATAGCCACCTTGTATAGGTGGGTTTGACCTGCTGACCTTGTGGTTCACAACACAGTGGTGATCCTATCGTGCTATATCAGAGATCCATGTTATTGTTAAATGCAGTCAAGTCAGTTCTGACTCATAGTGACCCTGTATAGGGTTTCCAAGGAGAGTGACTGGTGGGTTCGAACCATCAAACTTGTGGTTAGCAGTAAATTGCTAATCCTACAGCACCACACCAGAAATCCAAAATCATGACAAACGAAGAAAATATTGAAGTTGTTAAAGACTTGTTGGATCCACATCAATACCTGTAGAAGCAGAAGTCAAGAAATCAAACATCATATTGCATTAGGAAAATCTGCTGCCAAAGACTTTAAAGTGTTCAAAAATAAAGATCAGTTTGAGGGTTAAGGTGTGCTTGACCCAAGCCAAGTGTATTTTCAATCATCTCATATGCATGTGAAAGTCAGACAATGAAAATGTAAGACTGTAGAAAAATTGATGTATTTAAATTATTGTGTTGGCCAAGAATATTGACAGTACCATGAACTGCCAGTAGGAACAAATCAATCTGTCTTGAAAGAAGTACTGTCATAATGGTCCTTGGAAATGAGGATGGCGAGACTTCTTCTCATACTTTGGACAAATTATCAGGATGGATCAATCCCTGGAGAAGAACATCATGCTTGGAAAAGTGGAGTGCCAGCAAAAACAAGAAGGGACACCAACAAGATTGATTGGCACAGTGGCAGCAATAATGGGCTCCAATGTAACAACAATTGTGAAGAAGGTTCAAGACTGAACAGTTTTTTGTTCTGTTTTGCACGGGTCATTATGAGTAGGCGTGAACTCTATGGTACCTAGCAATAACAACAACACATCCTGGGTTTCTGACATATTTAGTATTCACATGCAATTATGAACAGAAGCCCTGTTCTTCCATGTCTGAAACTTAGTTGAATCCTGGCTACAAAATCTGTAAGTGCAAATTTAGATTCAAGTTAATAGAGTAAGATTATCCACAATAATAACAATTAGCTACTTGACTCTATTGATTCCCACAGTTGTTTGCTTGAAAGACTCCCCCTGTTTAGTTTGATTTGGTACAGGACACTTAATTTACATGATTCACAAGTATTGTTAACACCTCTAGACTTCTTGAAGTATAGGTCAAAGACAATGAGGGAAAGAAAAATCAACTTTTTTTCTTTATGTTTACACCGTGATGTGAAAAAAAGCAATTAAAAAAAAAAATGAGACTTTGAGGCAGATTTCAGATGTCATGATAATAATAAGCTATTTTTAATTGTATATAGTTATATATCACTGTGTTTTAAAATGATACTTATCATAGAGCAATATATATTTAAATACTTAAAATTGAAATTCTGTGACAAAGGGTATTGATTCAAAAGAATCCAGTAAAGGGGGAGTGGAAGTGCATATGCAAATGAGATTGTGCACTGCTGGTAATATTTAAAGTTGAGTAAGAGTACAAGGAGGCACATTATACTGTATTATATTTTAATTTAAAATGTCCATAATAAAAAAATAGTGCAATGCATTCATGAAATCATACACATCTAATTTCACCAGTCTTTGTTTCTTTTAATAAGATTTGACTCTTTCTAAATTGACTGACAAGCTGTTGTTGTTGTTAGGTGCCATCGAGTTGGTTCTGACTCATAACGACCTTATGCACAAAAGTACAAAACACTGCCCTATCCTGTGCTAATCATTATCCTTGAGCCCGTTGCTGCTGCCACTGTGCCAATTCACCTCATTGAAGGTCTTCCTCTTTATGCTGACCTTCCACTTTATAAAGCATGCTGTCCTTCTTAAGGGACTATCCCTCCTGAGAATATGTCCAAAGTATGAGAGATGAAGTCTGGCTATCCTAGCTTCTAAGGAGCATTCTGACTTTTTCCACTAGAGATTTGTTTGATATTCTGGCAGTCCATAGTAGTTTTAATATTCTTCCCCAACACCATAACCAAAATGCATCAATTCTTATCTGGTCTCCTTTATTCACTGTCCAATTTTCACATGCATATAAAACTGTTGAAAATACCATGGCTTGGTTCAAGTGTATATTAGTCTTCAAATTGACCTATTTACTCTTGAACACTTTAAAGAATGTTGTGTAGCAGATTTGCCTAATGCAATATGTCATTTGATTTCTTGAAAACATGCATATACTTTTAGTGGAAGCATCATTTTCTTTGATGGTTGTCTTGGTCTTTGGCCCTAGCAGTACCATCAAATTAAAAAAAAAAAAAAAAACGCAAATCATCTTAGTGTGTGTGAGTACAGGTGCAGGAATTGGACTGCCTAGTTTTGAATTCTCATGTTATTGGCAAGTTGTGAAACCTTGAGAAAATTATTTTAAAGGTTCTCTTCTTATATTTATAGGAATACTAAAAATAACCTTGTTTCATGAATTTGTGATAAGTAAATCAATTAACCAATGAAAATATTTGCATAATGTCTA
>NW_006409124.1:280374-281616 GCF_000296735.1 Chrysochloris asiatica
AGTTCCCCCAGCTTGAGAAATACTGACCGTGTTCTTCCCTTTTGGTTTTCTAACTCTACTTTTTTTTTTTCTACTTTTTTTTCAGAAAGTAAAATCTATACAAATGTAAAATATAAAACTAACAAATCAATACTAAGACATCAATATGTTTGTCAAAGCCTGAGTCATTCCATCTTCGATAACACTATATGTGATGTAGCAACTTCACAATACAGGACCATTTCTAAATTATTTTATAGATCCACCCTCAAATGGGATATAAATCATTCATGTTCAACCTCTTACACTCTTCAAATCTTTCTGTTCTTGATTTCTGGAGACTCACCAACTGAACAAGTACATACATATATCCACATGAACGAGAAATAAATACAGGCCAATAACAGATTAAACCATGTTTATAATTAAGTACTTAAAATACTGATGAAGGACAAATACCACAAAGCCTTCAGCACCTCAATGTCAAGAACCCCAAAATCCTCACCACAGGACCAATAAATAATGGTGATAAATTAATCTTTTCTCTAAAAGATTGAAGTTGTCAAACACTTCATTTAGCTTGGCTCCACTGTCAACATGGATGTAGCAGTTGAGAAATCAAAACAACATATTGCATTAGGCTAATCTGCTGCACAAGATCTCTTTAAAGATTTTAAGAGCAAAGATGTCAGTTTGAGGACTAAGGGGTGCCTGACCCAAGCCATGATATTTTCAATATTCTTATATGTACATGAAAGTTAGACAATGAATAAGGAAGACTGTAGAAGAATTGATACATTTGAGCTATGGTGTTGGGGGAAAATAGTAAAAGTAACATGGACTGCTAAAAAACAAACCAATCTGTTTTTGAAGAAGTACAGTCATAGTGTTCCCTGAAGTCGGGATGACCAGACTTTGTCTTCCATACTTCAAATATATTGTCAAGAAGGACCAGTCCTTGGAGACCGATATCATGTCTGGTAATATGGAGGGTCAGAGAAAAGGAGGAAGACACCCAGTGAGATGCATTGGCACAGTGGCAGAGGTAATGGGCTCAAATGTAACAATGATTATGAGTTTGTTACAGGATCTGGCAGTGTTTCATTCTGTTGTTCATAGGGTCACTATGAGTCATTATTGACTCAATGGCACCTAACAACAACAACTACTTCAGTCTGAAACTGATCAAATTTACAATCCAAATGTATGATAATTACTGGCAATTGTAATGGACACGTTGAAAACAAAGAGGAAGGATTAGTA
>NW_006409124.1:282400-291502 GCF_000296735.1 Chrysochloris asiatica
AAAATACTGAAAGTACCATAGACTGTCAGAAGAACAAACAAATACATGCTGAAAGTAGTATAACCAGAACACTCCTTAGAAGTAAGGATGGGGAGACTTCACTGATAACTTTGGACAAATTAACCTGGGGAGGGGGCAGTATCTGGAGAAAAACATAATACTTAGTAAGCTGGATGGTAACTGAAAGAGAAGAACCCTCCCAATGAGATGAACTGACACTGTGGCAACAGCAAAAGCTCAAGTATAACAGGAATTGTGAAGATGTCACAGGACTCAACAGTGTTTTATTCTGTTGTGCATAAGGTCTCAGTGAATGGGAACCAGCTTGATGGCACCTAACAACAACAACTCTTAAATAAATATAATGAGTTAAATAAATATAGTTTTGTGTATCTCTCTCAGAAAGAAGGGGAAAAATACATGGATGGTTTGAAAGAAGAAAAGAGAAAGAAAGAATGAGATGAAGGAAAGTAGGGGGGAAAGAAAAGGAAGGAAAAAAGAAAGTACGGGTTTTCAGTCTCTCAGGGTTATATGTACAATACGTGGAGCAGTGTACAGTGAAGCGGAGCAAGAACATTTCTGCAAGCTCCTCTCCATTTTCCCACAGAGAAACCCTGACTGGCTGGTGAGTGTGAACCACACGGGAGCTATCAGGCTCCCCCAGTCCGTGAAGTCACTGTCAAAGAGCAAGGGTTTTGCTGCAATACATCTAACTTCTTGTATCGTTTCCATTTGCCTTCCTGAAGGGGAGACCTGAACGAGTAGACGCCCAAAGGACAGGGAAGTTTCTGCTACATATACTGAAGGATTTGCACAGCATGTATCACTGGGTGTAGCATCAAAGAGGGAGGAGTCAACATGAAGAACTTGCAACAAGGAGTGTCCCCCAATGCATGTCTGGCCAGCCCCAACCTGGTTCTCCCAAGAAGAAATAGGTTCTCACTAGAAGAAACAGTTGAATGTCTGGGGTGGGGGTGGGAGAAGCCACTTTGAGTTACATCAAGAGGCACAGCAGAAACATCTTGAAATTTCTCAGGTGGCTTTCAAGATAAGAGACCAATGTTGTTGTTGTTAAGTGCCATGGAGTCGGTTCCCACTCATAGAGACCCTGTACAGGATTTCCGAGGCTGTAAATCTTTACCGGAGCAGAAAGCCTCATCTTTCTCCCGCAGAACAGCTGGTAGTTTCGAACTGTTGACCTTGGGGTTCGCAGCCTGATTCATAACCACTACGCTACCAGAGCTCCTTTAGGTGGTGCTAAAGTCATGGTGTGGTGCTGTGGGTTAATGTACTGGATTGCAAAGTCAGTTTGAACTGCTAAGTCAGCAGTTCAAGCTCACCAGCTGCTCCTTGGAAACACTATACAGGGGTGCTGTTGGTTGGAACCTGACGACATTGCTTAACAACAACAAAATGTCTTACTCATATTTTCCCAAGGTATTTTGCCCCTTCAGGGTTTTGTGATCTTGGACTTTTGTGTTGAGTCTGGTTTCTTGGCCCTCATTATATCTTAGTGGAGCTCTTTCTCTTCTGGCCTTACCCAACTAGAGAGAACAATTGTGGCCATACAGCAAAGCTACAATCACACTCTTTAAAATCCCACTATCTGGGCAAGAACCACTATCAGCTGCTGGCAGCATAGTTGTTATAATTAGGGCAGTTAACCTCAAGGTGAGCAGTTCGAAACAACCAGCAGTTCAAAACTGTCAGTTTTTCCATCTGAGAAAGATGAGTCCTTCTGCTCCTGTAAAGGTTTACAGCTTCAGAAACCCTGTGCAGGGTCACTATGAGTTGGAACTGATGCTATGGCACACCACCACAGCCATACACCAGAGCAGCATCTATAACCAACAAACTGCTAAAAACACTCTGAATTGAGATGTAAGAGCAGTGAAAAGACAAACCCATCTCCTGATCACACCCATCAGGACCAATGGGGAGAGCTTAAAAATATACCAACATACAGTTATCTAATTAATACAAATACCATACTAACATAATGCTTAAGAAGCAACTGAAAATGTCTGTTCAAGTGCATAAACAATAAAGACTAGCTCAAATAAATGACCAAGAGGAAGAGCTAAAATTTGCATTGGAAAGAGAACAGACTTTGGAATTTCCTATAAAGGAATTCAGAGAATAATATGCAAGTACATGCAAATGTTCCACAGAAAGGTGAGGAAAATAAGGAAGGAATTAGAATGTGCTACAGTAATAATCAAGCACAATAAATATAACATTGGAGAAATTCAAAACCTGCAAAAACAGATGTAGACAATCAAGGAAAACATGGAAGAAGTTAGCAAAGTGCTACAGGAACAATCAAACAAAATAGATACAGCATTAGAGAAAACACAAAACCTAAATAAAGAGGAACGACCTTTGGTAGTGTTGTGGTTACGAATTAGGCTCAAACCGCAAGGTCAGAAGTTCGAAACTACCAGCTGTTCCATGGGAGAAAGATTAGGCTTTCTGTTCCCGTAAAGATTTACAGCCTCGGAAACCCTGTACAGGGTCGCTATGAGTCGGAACTGACTCCACGGTACATAACAACAACAACAAAGTGACCAATAATAAAGTATCATAAATGGAAAATGTACTCTAAGGGAAAAATAATATAATTGAAGGAATGGAAGACAGCATTAACAAGCTTGAAGACAAATTTCTCATTACTGCTAAGATAGAAAAGCAAGCAGAAAAGAGAAAGAAAAAATCTGAAGAAATCCTGAGATTCATGATGGACAACATGAAGAGGAATAATGTATGTGTGATTGGAGTTCTAGAACAGGAAGAATCAACGAAATCCACAGAAGAGATCATTGAAGAGCTGCTGGAAGAAAATGTACCTAACATGTTGAAAGACAAGATAAGCATTTAATAAGCTGAACAATCCCCCAGGAGGATAGACCCCAAAAGAAAATCACCAAGACCTATCCTGATCAAACTCTCCAAAACCAAAGGCAAGGAAAGAATCCCGAAGGCAGGTAGAGAAAAAAGAAGTGTTATCTACAAAAGCAAGCCAACAAGATTAAGCTCTGATATCTCAGCAGCAACCATGAAAGAAAGAAGACAATGGGGAGATATATACAAAACTCTGAAAGAAAAATATCTGCCTACCAAGAATCACATACCCAGCAAAGTTGTCAATCGATTATGCTGGCAAAATCAGAGCATTCAAATTAAGGGATTTTGTAAAAGTCAAGTCAACTCTCCAAAACATACTAAACGGAGTTCTTTGAACAGAGAACCAAGAGCAGAAAACAACCGAGATTGGCATACATGCAACACCACCCAGAACTCAATCCAGGGATGGAAGAGTCCAGAGAAGAATAAAACTATGAAAATGAAATTAGGGGATCTGGGAGGTCAGTCAACTACAATGGGAAAGATGGGAAAAATATAGGAACACAGATCCAGGTGGTGAGGAGGTCAGGTACATTTCAGGATAAAACAGACTGTTGTAAAAGGAGGGAGAAATTTTTAGAATATAGGGTAAACTCAAAGAAACTTAATACTTCATAATACATAGAAAAAGAAAATTGAAGTTTATGAAAACATTAAAAAATATGAAGAAATTGAAAGTAAACACACAAAAGAATGAACTTGACTTAGGAAGTCATGCAGAACAAAGAACCCAACAGAACCACACACAAAAAAACAAACAAAATAATGACAGCAATTAATTCATACCTATTGATAATTATGCTGAATGTCATTAGATTAAGTGCAACAGTCAAAAGACAGAAAGTAGCTGAATGAATAACAAAACAGTATCCTTCAATATGCTGTCTACAAGAGATACACTTTATAAATAAAGACAAAAACAGATTAAAAATTAAAGGGTGAAAAATATACCAAGATAATTGCAACAAAAAATGAATACAATCAGCAATACTAATATCTGATAAAATAAACTTTAAGACAGAAGCCAGCATAAGACACAAAGAATGATATTGCCTAATGATTCAATGGTCAATTGAACAAGAGTACATAATCATAATGAATATTTATGGCCCCACTGAAAGTTCCCCCAAATACATAAATAAAACCTTAATAGAATTGAAGAAGGAAATAGACAACTCTACAATAATAGTGGGAGATTTAATACACCATTTTCAAAAAAGAACAGAAAAACAAGAAAGAAACTCAACAAAGACACAAAAGAACTAAAGAACAATCAGCTTGGCCCCATAGATGTGTACTGAGCATTCAACCCAACAAGAGCACAATACATGTTCTTTTCTAGTGCACATGGAACATTCTCCATAATAGACCATGTTTTAGACCGCAAAACAAATCTCCATAAATTTACAAACATCAAAATACTACAAAGCATCTTCTCAGATCACAATGTGATAAAAGTAGAAATCAACAGTAAGAATATCAAGGAAATAAAGCCAAATACATGGGAACTGAATAAAACTGTTGTTAAAAGCTAGTGGGTAACAGAAATATAAAAAGTGAAATTAAAAAAAAAAATTCTTAGAAACAAATGAGAATGAAACCATAACATTCCAAAAACTTTGGGACACATCAAAGCAGTTCTGAGAGGAAATTTTATTATAAAAAGACGAAAGAACTGAAATCAATACATTAACATAACATCTCCAAAAATTAGAAAAATACCAGCAATGTAGACCTACAGTTTTTTTGTTTGTTTGTTTGTTTTGACCCTGGAATGGTCATTTTATTAAACAAACACATTTTGGAATGTTTTATGATAAAATATACCAATATTGAACAAAATGTGTAAAAGTAATAATTCTACAAGTGGGAAGATATATCAGTTTTATAAATTTTGGTGACATCTTTCCTCACCAGAGGAAAGAAATAAAGACTGGAGCAGAAATAGGTGAGTTAGAAAACAGAAATAATATGGAAAGAATCAACAAGACAAGAAGCTGGTTCTTTGAAAGGGAGAATACACAAATAATACTCATAAGAAGTCACATATGAGGTGTCACAACAAAACCAATGGAAATAACAAGGATAAAAACAGAATACTATGAATAGTTATACTCTAATAAATTTGAAAATCTAGTGGTGATGAATACATTTTTAGGAAATCACGACCTACCTAAACTTACACAGAGTGAAGTAGAAGTTGAACAATACTATAACAAAAGAAGAAATTGATCAGGTTATCAAAAAACTCCCAACCAAAAAAAAAAACAAAGTCCAGGCCCAGAAGGCATAACTGGTGAATTTTACAAAGCATTCAGAAAAGAACTGTCAGCAATTCTACCCAAACTATTCTAGAATACAGAAAAGGATGGAAACTTCTTATACATTTATGAAGCAAGCATAATCCTCATTTAAAAATAGGAAGGGATATCACTAAAAATAAAATTATAGACCAATATCCCTCATAAACATACATGCAAAAATTCTCAGCAAAATCCTAGCCAATAGAATTCAACAACGTATAAAAAAAAATAATACATGATGACTGAGTGGGATTCATACCAAGGATGCAAAGATGGGTTCAATATTGGAAAAACAATCAACAAAATCCACCATATAAATAAAAATATGAAAAGAACCACATGATCATACAAATTGATGCCAAAAAGGCATTTGACAAAATCCAACACTCATTCCTGATAACAAATAAGAATTGAAGGGAAATTCCTCAACATAATTAACAGCATATACACAAAAACAACAGCCAACACCACTCTCAATGGAGAGGAATTGAAAGCTTTCCCTTTGTGTACAAGAACCAGACAAGACTGCCCTTTATCACCACTCTTATTCAGTATTTTGCTAGAAGTTTTAGGAAGAGTTGAAAGGAAAGAAAGGGAAATTAGAAGCATCCAAATTGGCAAAGAAGAAAAACTCTCCCTATTTGCAGATGACATGATCCAATATATAGAAAATCTCAAAGATTCAGCAAAAACATTACTGGAATTCATTGGAAGTTTCAGCGAAGTGGCAGGGTTAAAGATCAATATACAAAAATCAGTTGGATTCCTCTATACTAATAAAGTCAGTTCTAAAAAGGAAATTAGGAAACCAATACCATTTATAAAAGCCACTCAAAGGATGAAATGTTTAGGAATAAATCTAACCAGAAAAACAAAAGATCCTATACAAAGAAAACTTCTACAAGAACCAAAAGGAATTTTAAAAATTGAAGGACCTTAACTTGTGTATGGTACCCATTTGACATTGCTTGGATGACTTGCTGATCAGAACTTGACCAGAAGAAGATAAAGAAGTTTGATACAGGAAGCACATGTAAATTGCTACAATTTGATGAACTGGACCTTTGTTTATGTATGTAGTTGCTCAGAATTCCAACTGAAAAGGAAGGATTCTTCATATAAAGGATGAAGCCTGTCCCCTCAGTACACAGGGTTGGTAGGGCAACTTAGACCTTGGCTACCAAAAATGAGGGCTATAAAGGCACAAAGTGCCTGGCTTACAAGCTTTCAAGAGTGTGCTTAATTTCAGAATGAAGGGAGTAAAGTAGAATTCCCACTGAATAGTTTTCCTGCTTTCCAGATGAGTCTGGTGAAATGGGACAGGAGAGGCTGGGGATAAGACTTTTTTGTTTCAATAGTATGTAACTGGTATAATGACTAATTACCATTGTCACAACTGCAAATGTAGAAAATGTGAAACAAATAGGGGAAGTAGTCTTTTATTACAAGAACAGAGAACCCTAGGACCACCAAAAGGGAAGAGCATAAGTGGAGTGTGGGACCCTACCAGAAAAGCAATGACAGTAGACACAGAAGCAGAGGCAACTGCATAGAGAGACAGAATAGCTAAGGACTCCAGACTTTTGAACATTTTAAATAAATGTTTGTTTTGTGTACATCAAAAAAGTAAAAAGGGCATAGATTTAAACAGTGTTAACCAATGGTGCATGGAGGGGATTTGTAATCATTGCAGTGAAACAAAATATTATTTGTTTCACTGCAAATGATCACTTAAAATGATCATCTGCCTAGTAAACTATTACTCAATTCACAATAAAAGGTTTAAAAAAAAAAAAAAGAGTAAGGAAACAAAGAGGGAGCATAGTTAAAATCATGAAGCCACAGTATTTTGGCTAAAGAGGTTTTATTGGCAAGGTAGAAAAAAATCCACACTAATTAGTTTACATAGAAACAGAGAGAAAGAAAAGGTAAAAGCTTAATGGATATATGTTGCTGTTAAGCACTGCTGAATAAGTTCCAACTCATTTCGACCCTATTAACCACTGAGGTTAGCTGTCTAGTATTATGCTACTTATTTAATGGAAATGTAGATATGCACAAATATCCAATACTGAATGGGTTGTAAAGTTTTAAAGACAAGAACGAGAAACTGAGTAAGTTCAGAAACCAATATATCTTTCTCCTTGTGTGTTAGAATGACATCAGCGTTGCTCAGCTCTCACAAATCTAACTGTAGCATTATATGCTAGATCACAGCCTGCAATAGAAAGAACAATGACTAATGGTATCCCTGCAGGCTCTGTAGGCACAGGATCCTGGCAGGGGAAGCTGGACAGGGACTTAATATTAAGTGTGTGTAGAGGCAAATAGTAATATTCCAATTAAAATCAATAAAGCCAAACTTTTTTTTTCCATTAAACACAAAATTCAAATATTTCACCAGCTGTTGTTGCCTATAACATTACATATATGTTTAATGCATGATTTAGATCAGGGTCCTTTTCTTTCAGTATTTAGTTCATTGTTATTTTCCATCTTTTATTCTGTCATTTATTTTTATTTTGAAAAAAGAAAAATACTTACCAAGAATAACATATAAAATATTCAACCAACTACTGACACTTTAAAATATTGACATGCTGGTACTTTGGCAAGATGGTGGCTACCCAGACACACAACAAAGAGGTGTACAACAAAGACACCAGAGACCAAATAAAACAGATACAAATGATAATCCTGAAAACCCTAAACTTCAGAGGAAAGGATAGATAAAGGACTTTAATACTGAGTTAGGAAAAAAGCTGAAATTCTCTGCATGAGATTCAACATATAAGTGAAGTGTCAGGGAGTCTGATGCCACGTGGCCAATTTGAACTTTTGCAAGCAGCGTTCCATTGAGCATGTGGGCTGACAACACAAAAGCACTTCAGTGACTGGTGATGAAGAAGACAGACTCTTCTCTTGTTCTTTACACCTTCTTATTGATCTGACTATGGCTAGTGCCTGCACTCATGTGCCCATTGGTTGATGACACTCTTGCCTGGCACAGCCTTGTTCTAATGACAGAGTTATGCCCTATGAAGTATGTGGTCTGGGTACACTTCCCCTGAATCTGGAACAACCAGAACACAGCCTCATCAAACCAGAAGAATGTTGTGTGTTGTGTCTTGTCTACCACTGGAGGCCTAGACCTCCATAGAGCCAGCCATCCTACATGCCCCTCCCATCCCCCCACACACACACTCCCAGCTGCCCTCTGGGCCTGAATGATTTCCTTACAGGAGCAATAACCCTGACCTCTGTCACCTTCTGAGCCAACACAACCTACTTGCAGATCAGGTCCCCTGAATCACATAGTATGTACACATGTAGGAACACCATCAAGGATAATCATAACCCTGTACTCCCTATATTTCCCCTACTTTCAACAGCCCCACCACACACCATGGGAGCTTTTTGGTTGACAGAGAATGCTAAACCATACCGGGCACTGCATCCTTCACAGTTTTCTCTTTGGGTCCTGCCCCTGCCCCACTATTCTACATTCTTTCTTTCCTTTTCTTTTCTTAGTTTTTCCTTATTTTTGATCTTTTCTTTCTCTGCTTTCTTTTCTTTTAATTCTCTTGATTTGGTATTTGGTTTTTGTTTGTTTTGTGTTTTTTTTTTTTACATTTCTCTTCTTCTATTTTTAATTTTAGTTTTTTTCTTTACTATTCTCTTTCTCTTTTCTTTTCCCCTCCCTATTTTTGTCCTAGTATGGAACCATAGGATAAGCAAAGGACTGCAAGTTCATTTGAACCTTACAGTTGGTGGTTCAAGCTTACCAGCCACTCCTTGGAAATCCTATACAAGATCACTGTGAGTTGAAACCAACTTGACAGCACTTAAGCATAACAACAGTTTTTGTTTATTGTATTTTTTCTTGTCTTTATTT
>NW_006409124.1:292572-293374 GCF_000296735.1 Chrysochloris asiatica
AAATAATCAAATAGACCTGGATTACTTATTAGAGAGAGACTGCTGGATTCCCTATGGCTATGACCCTTGGTCACCCTTAAAGTCTGTGGCTCTAAATTCAGCCGAACAATAAACAGATTTATAAAGGTGCACACCTTAAAATAATCAACAAGTGGAGATCAAAAGCAAACCATTTACCCAAGGAAAAAGTTCAAAAGCATTAGGAAAGAAAGAAGAATGAAACAGAAAACAAGGAGGAAGAGGGACAAGTGATATTACATGGAGGAGACAGTAATTAATGAGATGAAACCATATGTATCTGAATTGTTGAAAGTAAAACTGATGATCTACTCTGTAAACCTGCACCAAATCATAATAAAGAGTTAAGCAAACTAACTATCCCTTTGGGATCCCATAAAACTCTTCTGAGCTGACCTCTGTACCTTGAATTTAACAGATTCAGCAGCTTTTCTTGAAAGCCACTGTTTTGTTTGTGCCTTGCTTTCTGTATCATCATATTGGTAAATCCAAGATTTGTCCAGGTTACAAGTAATTTCATAAAATCATCTTCATTAGCTTTGATTTCTCTTAAAATACTGATAGAAAAATCAGCTCTTTGAGAAAGCTGATCTTCAGGCAACACTGTTTTTTTTTAGTATCCATTGGTGTGGCACTATGGGTTAACGCACTGAGCTGTAAAGTCAGTTTGAACTTCAATGTCGGCAGTTCAAGTTCACCAGCTGCTCCTTGGAAACCATACACAGGGTGGTTATGGGTAAGAATCGACTCTAAGGCACTTAACAACAACAACTAATTAGATGAT
>NW_006409124.1:293875-295121 GCF_000296735.1 Chrysochloris asiatica
AACTGATAACACATAACACCAAGATCCTTAAATTTATATAGAGACTATGTTGTTGTTAAGTGCCTTTAAAGTCAGCTTCAACTCAAAGAAATCTTATGTATAATAGAATGAAACACTGATCTTTAGCTTATTTTTTTTAAATTGGTTTTAAGATCCAACAACGTTTGTATATAGAAATTTAGTTTGTTCCTTGTATTTATATAAGTTTTAAAATGATCAGTATTTTAATTCATCAAACCGACTCAACGGCACTTAACAACAAACAACAACAACTAAAGGGAATTAGGAGTCCTGGAGTAGCACTGTAGGATAAGCACCAAAATCCAAGGTTGGTTTGAACCATAAGGTTATCGGTTCAAACTCACCAGCTGCACCTCAGAAATCCCATACAGGGTCATTATGAGTCAGAACCAATTCAACAGCACTGGATAACAACAAAAAAATGGGGATGAAGCTGTTTTCATTTCTGTTACTGCATATAATTGAATCTTTAACGTTAGAATATTGAACATATTAGACTATATATACTTGTAGACATGGCCTTAAGACACTGTCAAGCTATGGTATCTAGCCTACTGCTTTCTTATTGATGGCTGATCACTATGAACATCTGCTTGAACAGGCTGAGAAATGTTTTCTATATGGACGTGTGGGCACCTAACACACAAGAAAATTTGAAAATGCACAAACAACAGAATGAATTGTTACTTTGTCCTGCCTTACCCTTTATGGATCAGACTGCGGTGAACCATGGGGTTTTCAGTGACTAATTTTAGAAAAGTAGAATGCTAAGCCTCTCTTCTTAGCTAATCTTAGCCTAAAATGCTCTTAGATGTAACCGTCAGCTAAGATGCACAAAGAGTTGGGAGAAAAATACCTTAGATAACTCACCCTTGGTTAGAATAACTGATGTTCTATGTCATCTTCTACAGTTTCTTACTTAAACTGAACTATAGTTTATCACATGGTAACATTGATAATTCACCCTTTTTGGCTTGCTTCCCAGTCTCATTTCCACATTGCCCTACTGATGTTTAATGAAATTACTGTATTTTTTCATAAATAATGCCTCCACATACAACACACAGAAATGATAAAATTAAGTAAAACCATTCTGGCATATCCCACTCATCCACATAACTATGTTTGTCTCATAACATTTCCAAAAGTGAATGTTGTTGCCTTCAGTCACTGATTCTCCCATACTATAATAAATCAAATGTTGTTGTTGTTGTTGTTAGGTGCC
>NW_006409124.1:295951-300004 GCF_000296735.1 Chrysochloris asiatica
TTTTTTTTTTTTTTTGTCAAATATACTTTCAGAGTGATTTTGCACTGTATGTGATTTAATATCAGATTTTCCAACACTTAACATATTTCTTGTTAACCTTTGTATATGTTATAAGCAAACTATGGTATCTTGTTATTCTTTTTACCCTTCTTTATAGAAAGAGTATTATGCATGCATACTGAGTTAATTAAGTCTATTCTCAATATTTCTTATTTTTCATTAATCATAGTCTTTCCTTTTCTTTCTTTCTTTTTTTTACCTGAAAGTCAAGAACAGGTTACTAATTTTCTAACTTCTCTGGTTTTCTCAAGTAATAAATGTGACTTCCTCTGGGTTTATAGCTTTTGCTTTTTAAATACTACACATGTTGCTACTATTAAGAGCCATATTTTTCTGAAATTATTCTGTACTGAAAATGCATAGTATATTATTTCCTCATTTGGTGTGGCACCATAGGATAATGCACTAGGCTGCATAGTCAGCCTGAACTGCAAAGTCTAAGGTTCAAACTCAACAGGTCTCTATGAGTCAGAGCTCACTGGAAGGCTCTAAAAAACAAAAACAAAAACAGGATTACTCTGGTGATGGGGAGAGAGGAGTTTGCTAATTTGCGTAGAATTAGTCTCATTGAATTACTGAATTCTGATGTGTACAATACAGAAATGATTTGCAATTATAAAGGAAATACATGCATCTGCATGTCCCTGTTTAAGAGAGCTTCTATTTGACATATGGATCAATGTGAAATTCATTGACTTGAGGACAAAGAGAAGAAAAGAATATTGCTAGGATTTCTGATTTTAAGAGGAGAGAATATTGCTATTATAATTTGAGTTTTAATCTATCAAAAGTAAGAGTAAGAATGCTATGTAGACAGCTGATAGAGACTTCCCAATTAGGAAGTGCTTTCTTTTCTGTGCTAATTATTGTATTTCATTGTTATGTGGGCACAACTTCCATCTCTGAGTAACAAGACTGTTCTCATTGTGTAAGGATCCTGGCTTTTTATCTTGATACAGACTTTGTTTAATGTATCCTTGTTGTGTTGGTTCTTTTTCATTGTAAATTTAGGAAGCAGGGGAATCAATTCATGCACTCAGAAAGCTACTTATTAATAATTGCCTGCACATTTGTAATCCAAAGTTTATCTAAAGATAAAATAAATTAATTAAAAATGTTCTAATAAAAGGTACTAGGAGGATTATCTGTATTGTTCTACAATACTCTCATTTTCTAGAAAAATATGATTAGTTTTGAAATCAACTATTATTAAGTGATTTCACATCAGTTCTGATTGATAGTGACCCTGTGTAGGGTTGTGGAAGCTGTAAACATTTGCAGGAGCAGAAATCCTCATCTTTCTCCAGAAGAGCAGCAGCTGGTGGACTTGAATCACTGATCTTGTGGTTAGCAGTTCAGTGCTTATCCTACAGAGCCATAGTGCACCAAGATTTCAGCTGTAATCTAATTCAATTATACCTATAATACTGACAGTTGACTATAAGCTTTAAAAATTAAGTCTGTTTGAGATTGCCAGTATTATCTACTTTAAAAAATTCATTTAACCGTCCTTTTGACATTGCATTTTGTGGGGGGTACAGAAAAAAAAAAAAAAAAAAAAGCAATCTCAACAAGCTTTTTAAAGCTCTAACATACTTGAAGTGATGCAGAACAGGAATTAAAATTCATGTATTAATTTTCTTTTTATTTCCATAACAATTTATTCCTGCTAAGAATGCTACTGAGACCTTAATATGAATAATTTTAAAGTATTTTTTCTCTACTTAATAATGCTTTGTTCTCTATTTAATGACCCTTTGCTATGGTGGGGAAATAACATCAGAAGACAAATGTTACTTATAGATTACAGTATCTCCATATAACTGTCAGTGTCACATGCAATCTGGATGTACTATTCAATGTTACCTCCTTCCTTGAATCTGGAAATAGTCAGCATTTAGATGATGGCTAAAGGGGAAAAAAATGAGTTATTGTGCAAGAGATGCTATATCTATCATTGCTGAAGTTATGTGCCATAGATTCAGTTCTCACTCACTGAGACCCAGTATAGGGTTTTCAAGGAGTTACTGGTGGGTTTCAAGGAGCTCTGGTAGCATAGTGGTTACAAATCGGGCTGCGAACCTCAAGGTCAGCAATTCAAAACTACCAGCCGTTCCACAGGAGAAAGATGATGCTTTCTGCTCCTGTAAAGATTTACAGCCTCAGAAACCCTGTACAGGGTCACTATGAGTTGGAACCAACTCCACGGTACTTAGCAACAACAACAACTGGTGGGTTTGAAGTAACAATCTAGTGGTTAACAGCCCAGGGCTTATCCTACAATGCCACACCAGGGATCCATTGGGGAGGGGTGAATAAAAGTAAATTTCTCCTGGCATCCCAGAGAGCACTCTCATTGGAGTTTTTACTTTGGAGTTTGGCACTCTTGGCTTTTTCCTTTTCTATCATGCAAATAGTGCTATAAGAACTGATACCCTCCTGAAAGAAAGTATCAAGTCTCCACCTACCCTGTCAGTTCCCTTATGAAGTTAATTGGTGGTTTCTAGTCCTGGTGTGACAATGTAGGTTAATGCGCTGAACTGAAAATTCTGTTTGAACAGCAAGTCTGGCAGTTGTTGCTCCTCAGAAACCCTATACAGGGTCACCATGGGTCAGAATCAACTATACGGCACAACAACAACAACAGTCCTAGCGTGGTGCCATAGGATAAGCATTGAATTACTAACCAACCAGCCACTCCTTAGAAACCCTATTCAAGTTGCTATGAATCAGAACCAATTTAATAACACACACAACAGTGAAATTATATAGAAAAGGTAACATTAATTTTTACTACATAGTTTACTTTTGACTGCTATGTTCATTCTGCAAATAGGACTAAATAACAAAAAGTCATGAGAACTAATTAAAGAAATGACCTACATTTCATCTTTTGTTGATATTTGATATTGGGCGGGGGGTTGTTTTGGTTTGATAAGCACCACTCCATCCTCTTCTATTCTCTTTCCTAGGGTGAAAGTAAGGTAGGTGGTATAGTAGGGAGTAACCTCATTCTCCTCTAACTATTCAGTAGTAAAAATGTGATTTTGACAACATGAATCAGCCTGCCCAAATACCCAGGACACAAGGATTCAGTAATAGAAGCGTTATCAAAGAGGTCGATGAATATTTTGGAAACATAATAGTGAAAAAGGAGCAATATGATGGCAGTAATTGATATAATTGTACATATGAAAGTGTTGAAAAGGTAAATATTTCTATTTATATTTATGGCCTTTTCCCTATTAATAAACACTTCAGGCCTGGCTATGGCCATTTTGAGCTGCCTGCTTTTAGCTTAGTGGTTATGAATTGGGCTGCCCAGCCCAAGGCCAGCAGCTCCAAACCACCAGCTGTTCCACAGGAGAAAGATGAGTCCCTCTGCTCCTGCAAATATACACAGCCTCAGAAATCTTGTGCAAGGTAACTATGAGCCAGAACAGACTCCAAGGCACTCAACACACAAAAAGGTAAGACCCTCTAAATGCGGAGAGGATCTATGTGCATGAGTGGTGGAAGATCCCTCCAGTGGTGGTGGTGGGGGGACTGTCATCTCACTCAGACACCCCCTCTAGTCACCATAATGGAGGTGTCCAGACAGCTAGAGGCCAATGAAGAAATACCAAAGCAAAAATCAGAACAAAACCAAACCAAACAGAGAATATTGTCACCTTTGCTCTGAAGTTCCTGTGGCCCTTAATTTCTGGCGTGTCTGCTGGATCCGCCCCCTCGTTTGGTCTTGTTGTTTGGTGTCGCTCAAGTTGTCGGCTTGGGCGGCTGAGCCCAGCAAATTCTAAAATATGAGATTGCTTACTTCCACTACAAGTTTCACTAGCTATATGCCTTCAAACATTTTAAATATTTCTACTTATGTGGTTCAGAGTTTTGAGCTCTCCCCTGAACCTGCTTCGTCTGATATTCTGTGGTATTGCTGATGGAGCTCTTCACTGCACCTCTACCTTATTCGCCATCAAACTGCACCTCTCAAAATAA
>NW_006409124.1:301625-302588 GCF_000296735.1 Chrysochloris asiatica
GGAACCCTATACAGAGTCGCTATGGGTCAGAACTGACTTGATGGCACTAAACAACAACAATGTGCAAAATGGAGTCCTGGTATGGTGCTGTGTGCTAATGTGTAGGACTGCAAAGTTGGTTGAACTGCAAGGTCTGTGGTTAAAGCTCACCAGCCACTCCTCAGAAACCCTATATGGAGATACTAAACCCTATACAGGGATGGTACGAGTAAGAAGCAACTAGATGACACTTAAAACAACAAATGGGCAAAATAATGAATGATGAAGAAGGCATCAAAAAGATGGGAGGGAGGACTTCTGGTGCTTCCCTGACTGGGCAGCACAGGTATGCAGGCTCTGGAGAATACGGGGGTGATATTGCACAGGGAGGCTTCAGCCTGGTAGACAGACAGCCTTGGCACAAACATAAAACATTAGGCCGTAACATTATGAGCTTGCTGAGGAGTTACAAGCATTTTGAGCCTCTACCCACCTGTGCTTAATTCCCACCCCGGGGACTGCCCCACCCATTGCAGACTGTGGAGATCAGTGCTTGAGTGGAGCCGCTCAGAGGGCGGATGCTCCTGGAGAGCTAGCAGGGCCACAGGAACTAGCATGATCCATCCCAGGGGGGGTCCTCATTGCCACGTTGGGCATTGTCGGCGTGGATATAGGGTAAATTGGGATGCTCATGGCACAGGGAGACAGAGAGAGGCACTGTAGACGTCATCAGACACAGCCGCACCATCTGCCTGTCCCTGCCCTCAGCTTTTTCAGCCTAGGCCATCCCTCTGCCCAGCCTCCAAGCCTCAGGCCTGCCCATCAAGGCACAGGCCAGCCCAAGCTGAGACGCCAAAACAAAGCAGTCCTGCTGTGATTCTGTGGGTTAATGCACCAGACTGCAAAGCCTTTCAAACTGCAAGGAATGTGATTCGAGCTCACTAGCTGCCCCTTGGAAACCCTATACTGGGTCACTGTGGGTCA
>NW_006409124.1:320907-322015 GCF_000296735.1 Chrysochloris asiatica
ACATTAGAAGATGTTTCTCATATTGTCAAAATATAAAGCAGACTTCTTGATCTTCTGTGATTCTTAATGTAACTATCAGCAAATCATGTTAGTGCTTTGGACCTATTTCCCAACATTTGAATGTATGACAGTAATACATTGATTACATTGTGTTGGTTGCCATGGAGTTGATTCCAACTCATGGCAACCTCATGTGTGTCAGAGTAGAACTATGTTCTACAGTGCTTTCAATCTGTACCAGAGTAGAACTATGTTCTGCAGTGCTTTCAGTGTGTATCAGAGAACTATGTTCCGTAGTGTTTTCAATGGCTGATGTTTCAAAAGCAGATCACTAGGCCTGTCTTCTGAGGCATTTCTGGGTGGCTTATAACCACCAAGTTCTCAAGTTTCACCATCTTAGAAAATGATGAAAGATGGTATGCATGAGTTTTTCTGAGGACAATCACAGCATTGAAACCAAGTTTAATTGAAAAAGGAACAAATGTCAAGGACTTGAGTTAAATTCTAGTAAATATATCGCTTAGGTGAGATGTTCATATATATTAAAATATATCCCAAATCCCACTGCCGTGGAATTGACTCTGACTCGTAATGACCCTATGTAGGATTTCCAAGGCTGTAAACCTTTTTACAAGAGCAAAAAGTCTCATCTTTCTCCCAAAGAGCTAACCAACCCTGTGGTTAGCAGCTCAGGGTTAGTCTATAGTTCCACCAATGTGTCTTCTCTCTTTACTTCCCCTCCCCCCATATATATTTGTTGTTGTTAAGTGTTTGTTCAGTTGGTTCTGACTCAAGATGACCCTGTATAGGACTTCCAAGGCACAACAGGTGGGTTGAAACCACAGACCTTGTAGTTAGCAGTCCAGTCCTTATCCTATAGCAACATACCAGGACTCCAGGAGGCTGGATTGCAGAATGTGCACTTTAGGTATTTACAGACTGGCTAAAGGAGCTCTGTAACACTTGCCTGAGTAAGGCAGATGTTGAAGAGCCATCTCTGCCCATTTTTAATTGGAATTATTGACTTTGTTCTTGTTGAGGTATTGAAGCTTTCTACACATTTTTGAAATTAGTCTCTTTTCTGATATGTCATTGCCTCCATTTTTTT
>NW_006409124.1:323190-324752 GCF_000296735.1 Chrysochloris asiatica
ATGGCTGGCATTGAGCTTTTGTTCATGTGTTTTCTGTCCATTAAAATGTCCTACTTGATGAAATGTCTATTTAAGTCCTTTGCCCATTTTTATTATTAGTTATATTTTTGTTCTTAAACTGTCAATATTTTACTTACTAGATTCTTACTGAATCTTATACAGTTTGATTATATTCTTCTAGTTGTCTTTACTCTTTTGGTAGAAACTTTGGGTGAACAAAATATTTTAATTTTTATGAAATAACATTAATCTATTCCGTCTTTTATGTCTTCGGAATCCTGGTGTGGCGCTGTGGGCTAATGCATTAGAGTACAAAGTCATTTGAAATGCAAAGTCAGTGGTTCAAGCTTACCAGGGTCGCTATGGGTTGGAACTGACTAGAAGGCACTTAACAACAACAATAATTATGTCTTTTAGTGTTTGTGCTTTTTAAAAATTAGATAAACCATTGTTAAACACTAGACCAAAAAGTGTCCTGTTTCAGAGATCTTCATTTTATACATGTCAGACTTTTAAATTTATGTAATCTTGATTAACTATGTGAACCACTCACAAAGGAATCATATAATCCTATCCACATCTTCTCCCACCTTCTCTTACACAGACCCATCAGGGCAAGTTATTGTGTGGTAGGGGTTACAAAGACTGTATGTAGAGGAAACATATGAAATCATTCATTTCACTGTAGTTTGCTTTGTATTTAGGTACACTGATAATGGAGGCATATATAATTATTATTGTTAAATTTTTATGAATTGGCCATTTTGTCATTAATTAATGTCCATTTTTATCTCTCTAAGAGATATTCTGTTAAAGTCTACTTTGTTTGAGATTATGATTGCCACCCCAACTCTTATTTGATTATTATTTATATGAAATATTTTTCCCATCCTTTCATTTCTAATTTCTGTGTTCTTGAGCCTATAGTGTGTCTATTATAAGCAACATGCAATTGGATCATGTTTTCTTATCCATTTAGTTTATTTACATCCACTGTAATTATTGTATTTTTATGCAAATGTGCTGTGTTGAATTATTCAATATGACTGAAAGGATTATATGATTCAGTTGTGTTTGATTGTTAATAGGGCTAATTGTGATCATAAATCTTGAAATTGTTCCATCCTGCTGAGTTTAAAATGAGCCATCTCAGCAGCAGAAGAGGGGATCTCATTACCAGAAGAGCCGGAAATTGAATCCCACCTTTGGTTCTTGAGATCCCTTTGTGTTGAACCTCCTAGATGCAGGACAGACACTAGAGTAGCATCAGAGGAGTGGCAGAAAAACAGTAGTAACAGAACCAAGAATGAGGGCACAAGCAGAGTGATGGACTTCCCAATCCATGGAGTGAGTACAGACTTCTCTCACTCTTTAGTTATTGTTAAGTACCACTGAGCCACTTCTGACTCAGAATGACCCTCTCTAGGGTTTCCAAGGAGCAGTTGATTTTGAACTGCCAACATTGCAGCTAGAAATCCTATCGTGCTACACCAACACTCCATTACTGCCTTCCTTTATTTCTGTGATCATATTTTCAGTCAGAAAATCCATATTTGGCTGAG
>NW_006409124.1:325457-327136 GCF_000296735.1 Chrysochloris asiatica
TGTGTGTGTGTGTGTGTGTGTGTGTGTGTGTGTAAAATCCTGATGTGGTGCTGTTGGTTAATGCTCTGGAAAGCCAGTTTGAACTGCAAGGTTGACAGTTTAAGTTCACCAGCCCCTCCTCAGATATCCTATACAGGATTGCTATGGGTCAGAACTGACTAGATGGCACTTAACAACAATACATATGTATGTGATCATACTTTTCAGTTTATTTTATAATTTAAGGTTCACTGGGTTACATTAATTTAGTATTTAACATGTTTGAGAAATGCTGTTGATCTATTCACGTGATTGTAATTCACAGAAGTATGTAATGTGAAGTTCTATGAGTTTACATTACATATTTTTGTGAATTAAAATCATTTGGTCATTCTCAAATTTTTATAAGTAAATGTTTTAAGAGTTTCTTGACTTCTTTAATATTCTGTTATTCAATAATTAATTCCTTTTTTTGTGTGTGATAATTCACATTCTTTGATTAATTGGGATTGTTGTACTCTACTTTATAATATGTATTTTTAAAATTCTGTTTTACCATTTAAAAAAAAAAAAAATGTGTGGACAAAGCTCTTGTATTTTGTATCTTTGTTATTGCTGTGTTTGTAGTGGAGGCCAAAGATACTTTCTAATGCTTTTGCTAAGTTTATGAAAATGTTTGGGAAAATTATTCCCAAGCTTTAGCTTTGTCATTTGGCATTCTTTTAAGGTGAGAAACCCCAGGCAGGATTATGGGAGTTTGGGTCTTATTTTCTCTGTGTTTTGGTGAGGATGTGCATGGCCAAGAACAAAATATTTCTTAGATTGGAGCTGTTTGTCCAACTTTTCAAGGAACTGCAAAGAACCAAGAACTACTTATTTGAAAATGTTTACGATTGCCTTCTGTTGGTTTGAGCTAGGTGACTTCCTAATATAAGTGTCTTGCTAATGAGGGTTCCTTTGAAGAACTGCAGCCTGGGAAGCTTCATACAGTCTGAGTAGCCATCTGCTTAAGCCCAATGTTTTTACACCAGCTTTTCTCCAAGAGACTCTTAAACAATCTTTACATATTTAGCACCACTGTGCTCTGGAGATGCAAGTAGATACCCAGACTGGTTACTTAATCCAATATTAAACACAGAAACATTCTCTTAGGAAGCATTTGTGCAGCTGTTTAATAGAAATTATTGGCCTCATGCAATAGTTTAAGATGAGACTAGAAGACCAGTTTGTTAATTAAGCTCCTAGGAATGTTTAGAAAAGCAGAACAACATACCCGGCACCACAGGTGTGTGTAACACCTTGTTGCATCATCAACTTTTGTTGATTTCCTCAGTCTGGGAATGGCAATCCCAGAACTGTGGGAATCTGAGGACAACCTCAGGATGTCATTAGAGGGGTATACAGTGAATACATGAGATCACATCATTGGGTCTGGGGTCATTGTAGCCACAGACTCAGAGGAGAACAATTTAATAGGGCTACACTGAGTAGAGTTAGGCAGTCTGGAATTATGAAGAAAGCCTCTTAGAGACTGAATAGGGAAAACATGTAATGAATCCAGTCAAAATGAACATGGGTTAGAGTTGGGTTTAGGTTTAAAAGTAAAATGAACGCTATAAGTCAAAGTCAAGGTCAGCATTTATTTATTTCCTCCATATCTGCATTGTCCAATAGGGTTGTTGTTGTTGTTGTCAGGTGCC
>NW_006409124.1:329313-331394 GCF_000296735.1 Chrysochloris asiatica
TATGTGTTCCATCTGGTGAGGGTCCAATAGGGTAGATACTAACTATCTATTATTATGACTAACTGTAGAAAGGATGAGGTTTTTTTAACTCTGGCAAAAAATGTACAGCCTCAGAAATTCTAAACAGGGTGGTTATGAGTCAGAAGTGGCTCAATAACACTTAACCACCACAACAAGGCTATTTAGAGAGCTCAATGGCTCCATAGGATAAGCACTGGTCTGCAAGCCACAAGGTTGGTGGTTCAAGCTCACCTGTCACTCCAGGACAAAGATAAGACTTCCTGCTCCAGCACATATTTATGACCTCAGAAACCCTATACAGGGTTGCCATGAGTTGCAAACAATTTGATGGCACTTAACAACAATAATAACATGGCTATTTAAATTAGTTAAAGAAAAAATAAATTCAGTTATCTCATACTCACTAGCCACATCTCATCTATTCAAAAACTACAAATGTCTGAAGGCAACAATTTCATGGATGGCACAAAAGTGAGCATTACAAACATTCTGGAAGGTTCTGCTAAGCATTACTGCTCTACAGTCATGGGCCACAAAGACAGATACATAAGCATCTAATGGGGATCATTCTTACACTGCCATTCACTGTCATTTTTTACTACTATATTTTATATCTATTCATAATACATAATACTATACAAACACACTTCAAAAATAGAAATTCCACACTTACCTTTTTCATTAATATTGATCATAATCTAACATACAGTTTCATTATTTCTTTTCTATTATTGGTATTATTGATGATTCCCACAAACCCATCTTTGTAAGCCTCTTAAAAGCAAAAATCCTGTTTTTGTTTTTAATTCATTAAAAATACCATAACAAAAAGGTTGACACTTCAGGATAACTTTTGAATTGTTTTGATTGTACCCTGCACAAAGGTAAGTCATCCATAGTACAGACAAAGCAGTTTAGTATACTTGTTTCAATACAGAATTTTTTCAAAAAGGGAATTGTCTAGAACAAAGTCATTACTTTTGGACACATGTCTTTCACAAGAAAGAAGAAGAAGAGGCATATCTTTTTAATATACAGAATTCAGTAAGGCCAGCATATAGTGAAAGCATGCATGTGATGATAAAGTTTTAAAAATAAGTGTCTTATTGAATTTGGAGTTCTGCTGTATATAGCCTTGAAAAACTATCTATGGTAGTTACAAGTCAGAAGGATCTCAATGCCACTATGTTGCTTGATTGGATTTCTAGATAATATGATATTAAGAGCAAACACATAAAATATATTTCTTGAAAGAGTCAAGTAGAGGTACTTTCAAGAAATGTATTTTATGAACAAAGCACCTAGGATGGGACTTCAGACGGTGCACAAGTAAACGTGGCCTTAAAATGGGGTGAAGATGGGGAATATCAGCATATCACAGCAGTTATAAATAGATTTGTTCATATGTGTCAGATATCTTAAAAGCTGTTGAGTTTGCCATCCAACCCACAGGTAACAAGTTCCGAGTGATAACTGTTGACTCAAATTAGTCATTGTTATGTACATTTGATTGTCATCAAAGCCACCTGTTCTAAAATCACACTGCAAGATTTAAGAAAAATCACTCTTGAGAAATATACACTGTACTGATTATGGTGTGATTATCAGGAAAGGGACATGGGGAGTGGTAAAATAAAATTTCAAGTTAAAAAGAAATGGGTAATAAACTTAACTCTGTCTCAGTTTGGTTTTATGGGTCTGGTTGCATATTTAGCTCTGTCAGTTTTCATGTATCTCAAAGGATATTTTTTATAACATGAATTGCTCATGTGCAAGTTCAGACTGAAGCTGAAGAAAATTGAAACAAGTCCACAAGGCCAAAATGTCACCTTGAACATATTCCACCAGAATTTAGAGAATATCTCAAGAACAGATACCCTGCATTAAACATTAATGACTGAAGACCAGACCTGTGGGATGACATTGTGAACATTACACAGGAAGAACATGACACAGGTCATTAAAAAGAGAGGAAAGGAAAAAAAGACAAAAATGGAATATTAGAAGAGAATCTGAAACTTGTTACCCAGCATAGTGATGCTAAAGCTAATGGAAGAAAT
>NW_006409124.1:333177-346948 GCF_000296735.1 Chrysochloris asiatica
ACCTTTCTTAATTTTAAACATTCAGTGTTCCCATGTTTGAACAACTGCCTCTTGATCTATGTACAGTTTCCTCATGAGCACAATTAAGTGTTCCGGAATACTCATACTTCGCAATCTTGTCCATAGCTTCTCATGATCCACATATTCAAAGGCCTTTGCATAGTCAATAAAGCATAGGTAAACATCTTTCTGGTATTCTCTGCTTTCAGCCAAGATCCATCTGCCGTCATCAATGCTATCCCTTATTTCACATCCTCTTCTGATTCTATCTTTAACCTGTGGCATTTCTCTGTTAATGTCTGGTTGCAGCCATTTCTGTATTACCTTTAGTAAAACTTTACTCTCATGGGGTATGAAAGATATTGCTCGATCATTTCTGCATTCCACTGGGTCACCTCTCTTTGGAATAGTCATAAATATGGCTCTCTTCCTATAAGTTGCCAGATAGTTGTCTTCTAAATATTTTGGCACAGATTAATGAGTGCCTCCAGTACTGCCTCACTTTGATTTCTATTTGTATTCCATCAAATCCTGGTGCCTTGTTCTTTGCTAATTCCTTCAATGCACCGTGGACTTATTCCTTCTGTATGATTGGCTCTTGATCATATGCAACCTCTTGACAATGGTTGAATATTGACCATTTCCTATTGGTACAGATTGTGTATTCCTTCCATCTTCTTTTGATGCTTTCTGCATCATTCAGTAATTTGCCAAGAGAATACTTCAATAGTGAAAGTCAAGGCTTGAATTTTTTCTTCAGTTCCCTCCGCTTGAGAAATGCTGAGTGTGTTCTTCCCTTTTGGTTTTCTAATTCCAGATCTTTGCACATTTTGTTGTAATAAACTTTGTCTTCTCTAGCTGACCTTTGAAATTTTCTGTTCAGCTCTTGTCCCTCCTCATTTCTTCCATTTGCTTTAGCATCTCTACACTGGAGAGCAAGTTTTAGTATCTCTTCTGACATCCATTTTAAGCTTTTCCTTCTTCCTTGTCCTCTTTATGACTTTTTGCTTTCTTCCTGTATGATGTTCTTGATGTCATCCCATAACTCATCTGCTCTTTGTTGTTTACTCTCTAATGTATCAAATCTGTTCGGATGATCTCTAATTTCAGGTGGATTATATTCAAGGTTATATTTTGGTGTTCATGGACTTCTTTTCATTTTCTTAAGGTTTAGTCTGAATTTACATATGAGCAATTGCTAGTCTGTTCCACAATCTGCCCCTGGCCTTGTTTTGGCTGATGATTTGGAACTTTTCCCTTGTCTCTTTCCACACATGTAGTCAATTTGATTTCTGTGTATTCCCTCTGGTGATTTCCATGTGTATAGTCATCTCTTGTACTGTCTAAAGAAGGTATTTGAAATGAGTAAATCATTGGTTTTGTAGAATTCTATCATGTGAACTTCAGCATCATTTTTATCATCAAGGCCATATTTTCCAACTACTGATCCACTCTATGTACCAATATTTAACAGCATTCATCTGTACTCACTTTAACTATTGCATTCTTCCCTGTGTCTTCCGCTACAATCATCTTTCCTCTGATAACCTACCACTTGTTGTATGCTGCCTGCCCTGTCACCCATGTGTCTACCCTCTAGCCCAAGAATAATTTTCCTTCCCTTCCCCTACCTCCTGTAATCTTCATAGATTGCTTATCAAGAAAACCTTTTTAAAACTTTTTACAACATTGACCTCACACAATGTTTGTCCTTTTGTGATTAATGAATTTCACTCAGCATAATGACCTCTAGGTTCAATCATCATGTGAAATGTTTCACACATTCATCTTTATTCTTGAATGTTTTCTAGTATTACATTGTGTGTATGTACCAAAGTTTGTTTAATCATTCTTCTGTTGGTGGGCATTTAGACTGTCTGTATCTTTTTGATATGTCTCTTGTAAACAGCATATTTCTTATTCATTCTGCTCTTTATATCTCTTGACTTGTACATTCAATCCATTTACATTCAGTGTAATTATCAATAGGTATGAATTGATAGTTGCCATTTATCTGTGTTTTTTTTCTTCTTGGATTCTTTTTGGATTCCTAGTTCCATATAATTTTCTACACTGAGTTCATTTTGTTTGTGAGGTTTCTTTTCATTTTCATTTCTGTTGTGGTAATGTTTACTCAATCTTTCTGATGTTTTTAGTTATTTTGATGTACATGTATATTATTTTGCTTTGAGGTTACCCTGTAGTTTATTCATTTTTTTCCCTGCTTAAAACAAGTTGTTTTATCTTGAAATCTACCTGATTTCCTTGCTATTTGGAAGTTCTATATTGACACTATTCCCTCTTTTTTCTTTGTAGTTTATTTCACTATACACTGATATACCTGGTTACCTATTTTCAATCTTATAAATTTGTTTTACTTTAAATACTTCTGTATCAGAATTGAGTCCTGGGTAAGGTTGTCATGTACAGTAATCTCAGGATGTTGTCTGCTGTTGTTTGTTATCAGTCCATAGAATGTCCTTTAGTATGTTTTGTAAATTTGGCCTGGTCATTACACATTTCTTTAATTTCTGTTTATCAGGAAATGTCTTCATTTTGTCATTGTATTTGAGGGACAGCTTTGGTGGGTATATGATTCTTGGTTGGCAATGTTTTTCTACCAGAATTTTGTGTATGTCACCCCATTGCCTTCTTGCCTGCATATTTTCTGCTGAGAGATCAGAGGTTAGTCTTATTGGTTATTCTTTATAGGTAACTTTTTGTTTTTCCCATACTGTTCTTAGGATTCTTTCCTTGTCTTTGATTTTGGAAAGTTTGATTATGATATGTCTTAGTGATTTTGTTTTGGGATCTCTCCTGTTTGGATTTTGTTTAGCTTCTTGTATGATTATCTCCTCTTCTTTCATGATGCTAGGGAAGTTTTCTTCCAACAACACTTTGGCAATGTTCCTTGTGCTTGTCTCTTTCTGTTCTAGAATTGTGGTTTCCATCAAGTTGTTCTTCTTCAGGGTATCCCACATAACTCTTAGGCTTTCCTCAGATATTTTCATTATTTTTTTCTTATTGTTCTAATACTAGTATTGAGAAATTTATCTTCAAGTTCACTAATTTGGGCTTCCATTGCTTTTCATCTACTCATTTTCCCAATCTATTGTACATTTCTGAGATTTTACTATTAATCATCTGGGTTTCTAATTGCAGATTTAGTATTGTTTCAAAATTTACAAATACTTTTTTGTTTTTTTATTGTTTTCCTGAATTCTTCTAAAATATTTATTGTATTCTCTTTGCTTTTATTGATCTTTTTATCCATCCTTTGACAGTAACTAATTAACATTCTTTTGAATTCTTTTTGAGTTAGCACCATTACCTTTTCTTCTTAAGAAATGTTTTCTGGCTCTGAATCTTGGTCATTTGTTTGAGCCATTCTCTTTTGTTTCTTCATGTGATATAAAATTGTCTGTTGTCTCTGGGACATTGTGTTGTGGGATAACAATGCAGTTATTAGAACAGAAAGCGAGAAATCTCTGGTAGACTTCTGTAGTTCAAGTAGCTCACAAGGTAGTTGTGGAAGGGATGTGACAGAAGAATACCTGGCCCTAGATAGAGTTCCTATTGGCTTTGGTGTTATTTGTGTTTGGGGCACTCAATCCAGAAGTAGTTTGTTGGGGCCCTTGATGGAACTGGTTTCAGCATCTATTAGGACGACAGGGAAGCTAGGGGTAGGGTGGTTGGTTATACACTGTTATGGTGGATCTGTAGGTTTTGTAGGTCTGGAGCTGAGTCCACTTGAATCCAGGCACCAAAATACCATACCAAAGCAGCACAACCAGCCCTCAACTCACACTGGCATGGCTCCCAACCAAATGGCTCCAAACTCCTGGAAAGCAGGGTATGTTCTGGAGGAGAATGAGGGTAGGAGCTAGCAATACTCCTAGTCACCAGGAGAGCATGGAGATTAAGAAGAAATCACAACTTTCCAGTAGTCTGAGCCAATCTGTTCTGCAGGTCTCTCTCTTCTGCCAAAGCTGCTCACATGGCGGAATCACATCTGGCCAGTTTTTAACTAGTCAGTCTCTCTGCTCATCTTCTTCTCCAGGCAAGCACTCCATCCACCTCTCTAACCTTTCTTCTATAGTTCAAGGTACCAAAATTTTCATCTGTGTCTATTTTATTTGGTTTCTCATATTTTTATTGAGAGGGTCCCTGTAGTGCATCTGCCTAGTCTGCCATCTTGCAGAAAGTCAATTGCCTATAACATTTTTCAACCCTAAGCTGTATTTTCTAACTTGATTACTCACTACATCCCCAAATATGATGCCGATATAAGAAATTACTGAAGCTACATATTAAACTGTTTCCAAAGATGGAGATGTACCACCATCTTAAGAAACTTCAAGGAAGGGGGAAGAATTGAGACTCTGAAGGTGGTATCTCTAAAAGATGCTCTTTGGAAATTTGTAAACTACTTCTTTGTTAGAAGCATAATGATTGTTAATTGTGTCTATGCATATTATGAGAAGTCTAACAGTATTGTCTGTTTAGGGCTTTAACAATTAAGTCTGTACTACATTTTATAAAATCTAACACAGGAAGTATCTGCGAAGATGATTCTAAACAGGATTGGAGCTTTAGCATGCCAGGGATAAGACAAGGTCAAGTTTCCATACCTATGACAGCTAAATGTAGGGAAATCTAGGATAAATGTCCTAGACAAATCAATTGAGATGTTTAAATGACATCATTAGTTGCCCCTGAATCATGGAGACACAGGAAAAATTGAAAGAAACATAGGTTTTTCCATGACAGGTTATTTAAAATACAAGTAAATAACCAAGCTTTTCTTCCTTTTGCATTTTAGTCTGGGAAATCCTATGAAGCCTGTTCAGTATCATAGCAACATCCAGGCCTCCACTGACAGACTAATGGCTGTTGGGCAAGAAGTCCACTGGGCAGAATGGAGCTCACATTTCCCACATGGAAGGCTTAAACAGGACAGTGCCAAACTACCATTACTGAACATTTTGATCAAAGATTCTTTAGTAGAATTATAATCAAAAGGAAGAAAATGAAGAACAGAATTTCTAAATCTCATAGTTCTGTAACCGTGCAAGCTGAATGAACTCCCAAAACTATTTCTCTGAGGTAATCTTTAAACCTTAAAACAAAAATATCCCTTGAAATCTATTTAAAATGAAACAATAGTTTAGATTAACTAGTAAAGAATATCTTCCTTGAACACTGTGCTTTTTTAAGCCCTATCTCTATGGGATCAAACTGACAAAAGCAATTGAAATTTTTAGATATGAAACTTAGGGTGCAGTGAGTTTATGTCAGTGGGAAAAGAACAATTAAAAAAAAACAGAGGGTGCGAATGGTGGAACAACCTGAAGAATGTCTTCAATGCCACTGAACCGTCTATGTAGAAATTGTTGAAGTGGTGAATGTTCTTCTGTGTAGATTCTAAACAACATGAACAAGAAAATAAATAAACAATTAAAATAAAAATGTAATGATTATATTTGGATCCACAACCTTTGATCCACATTTTCTAGTGGTGGTGGTGGTTATAGGCCATGGAGTCAGTTCCAACTCATAGTGAGCTTGTACAGGGTTTCTGAGGCTATAAATCTTTATGGGAGCAGAAAGCCTCATCCTTCTCCCATGGAACAGCTGGTAGTGTCAAACTGTTGACTTTGTGGTTCACAGCCTTATTTGTAACCACTATGCTACCACAGCTCCTTTCTTTTATACACACACAAATACAGATACTCACTAGCTATCCTTCTTCTTCTGATCAAAAGAAGTAGTAATGCTATTATAATTTATGAGAATTAAGTAAGAATCTTAAAATCTCTTAGAGCACTTAAAGGAGTTATGATTTTAAACCATGTGATTTTTAAAAACAGTTATATATAACGCTAGAATAACATGTTTGACTAGTCCTGTCCTATCAATTACATCTCCTCTTCATTTTTCAATAATTCCAATCTTATCCTCCACTTGGATGAATTTATAGGTTTAAGGAAGGCCACCTTGAATTTAGTATTATACTCTTAACTTGGCACCTCAGCATTGCAGGAAGAATAATATTAGTAACTATATTGTTCTCATCTCAGTCTTGAAATTAAAAATGTTCTAATCTCAGTCTTGGAAGTAATAGCCAAGAAATCAAACAATGTACTTCATTAGGCCAATTTGCTGCACAAGACCTCTTTAAAGTGTTCAGGAACAAAGATATCAATTTGAGGTCTAGGTATGTTTGTCCCAAGCCATGTTATTTTCAATAGTTTCATATGCATATGAAAGTTGGACAGTAAGACTGTAGAAGAATTGATGCATTTGAATTATGGAGTCAGAAAAGAATGTTGAAAGTACCATGGACAACCAAAAACACAACAAAAATAATCAGTGCTGGAAAAAGTAAAGCCAGAATGCTCCTTAGAAGCCAGGATGGCCAGATTTCATCTCTCATATTTCAGATGTTCCAAGAGAGAGAAATCATGCTTCGTATCGAGACGGATTGGTACAATGGCCGCAGCAATGGGCTTGAGTGTAACAGTAGTTAAAAGGACCAGGCAGTGTTTCATTCCTCTGTGCATAGACTTGCTATGACTTGGAACCAACTTAACACCACCCACCACCAACAACAACAATCTAAATCCTAGCAATCTTCATAAACACTGAACTCGCTATGCCAGATACCGCTTGTTCCATACCACTTTTAGGTCTCAATTTAAATGGCATCTCAATAAGAAACTTTCTATAGGCACAGTATCTAAATTATACCCATATGCAATGTTTTGTTTTGTTTTTGTTTATTTTATCACAGCATTATGGCCGACTTAGCAGCACTTAACAACAACATGGCTATTGGGCTTCTGATTCTTACTAATTTTTGTAAAATTTTATGAAAGATCGTGACTTGTTATTTATAGTTGTTTATCCCCTAAATTAAGTAATGTTTCTTGAGTAAAGGGGCATGTTACTCCTCTTCTTTCTTACATTACCAGCTAAATCAATGTCTAGCATGTAAGGTGTTCAATAAATGTCTCTGAATGAGTAAATGGAGACTTTAAAAAAAAATATTTTCTCTTGACAGACATGCATTCAAAGCATGATCAGTATGTAAGAGTTTCTATAGATCAGATGCTTCTAAAGTCTCAAAAACATTAACTATTTATTAACTAAAAATGTAACCTTACAGGGCTGAGTTCTGCAGGTCACCAACATAACCAAGTGCAGACTGAGCATCACAACTTAACATAGGTTTCCTTATAATTTGCAAAAGTAAATAAAAAACAGAATTTCTAAATCTCATAGTTCTGTAACCGTGCAAGCTGAATGAACTCCCAAAACTATTTCTCTGAGGTAATCTTTAAACCTTAAAACAAAAATATCCCTTGAAATCTATTTAAAATGAAACAATAGTTTAGATTAACTAGTAAAGAATATCTTTAAATTTAAAGTTAAAATTTTAAAGTTAAAATTACCTACGTACCATTTGAAAAAAAAATATATCCAAATCAATCAGAAAGACAAAGTCAGACATATGCAAAATAAACAAAGCTTTATACCACTCAGGCACTTGCAAAAACTTAATGTCATGCAAAACAAAACAAAAAGGAAGAAGGGGGATGATTCTAGAATTAGTAAGGTTAAATATATATATACATAACTAAATACAAAGCATAATATTTGACTGGAAACTGTTGAACATGAAATGTATATTGAATGATATTATTGAGTTAAAGTTAACAGTTCAGGAGTGAAAATGCAATTTGAATTAGGTAGGAAAGTGTTCTTATTCTTAGGAGAAGTATGTATCAGTATTTATGAAGTGTAACGATGCCTACAACATGCTGAAATTTTTCATCAAAAACAAAACAAACAAAATTTTATGTGTGTTCTTTGGAAAGTCTAGTTTAGTGCTTATGCTACAGGACCACAATGTTGTTATTATTAAGTGCCGTCGTTAGTTATGATCCATAGCGACCCGGTATAGGGTTTCTGAGGAGCAAATTGTTGAACTGACGACCTTGCAGTTCAAAGTGACTTTTCAGTCTAGCGCATTAACCCACAGTGCCACATAAGGACTAATAACAACATATATATGGGTATATGGAGGCACTCACTCATCTATGCCGAGAAATTTGAAAGACAACTATCCGGCCAACTGATTGGAAGAGATGAGTATTTGTGCACATTCCTGAGAAAGGTGACCCAAAAGAATGAGGAAATCATTGGAAAATATCATTTATGTCCCATGCAAGTAAAGTTTTACTAAAAACAATGCAAAAATGGCTACAACCACACATTTACAGAGAACTTTCAGAGGTTCAAGCCAGATTCAGAAGAGGACATGGAATGAGGGATATTTGCTGATGTAAGATGGATCTTGGCTGAAAGCAGAGAACAACAGAAAGATGTTTATCTGTGCACTATTGACCTCACAAAGGCTTTCAATTGTGTGGATGATGCCAAGCTATGGACAACATTGTGATGAGTATTCCATAACACTTAATTGTGCTCATGAGGAACCTGTACAAAGACCAAGGGGCATTTGTTCTAACAGAAAAAAGGAACACTGAATCATTTTAAATTATGAAAGGTTTACGCCAAGGTTGTATTCTTTCACCATACTTATTCAATCTGTGTGCTACATAAATAATCTGAGAATCTGGATTATATGAAGAAAAACGTGGCATTAGGATTGGAAGAAGAATTGTTAACAACCTGCAATTGCAGATAATACAACCTTGCTCAATGAAAGTGAAAATGACTTATATTACTTACTGATGAAGATTAAAGATCTCAGCCTTTGGTATGGGTTGCATCTTAATGTAAAGAAAATAAAAATCCTCAACACTGGACCAATAAACAATATCCATATAAGTGGAGAAAAGACTGAAGTTGTCAAAGACTTCATTTTGCTCACATCATCCATCAACACTTATAAAAGCAGCAGCCAAGAAATCAAATGACACATTCCTTTTGTCAAATCTGCTGCACAAGACCTCTTTAAAGTGTTAAGAGCAAAGATGCCAGTTTGAGGACTAAAGTGTGACTGACCCAAGCCATGGTATTTTCAATAACCTCATATGCATGTGAAAGTTGGGCAGAGAATAAAGAAAAGCATAGAAGCATTGATGCATTTGAGTTATGGTATTGGGGGAAAATAATAAAAGTACCACGTACTCCCAAAAGAACAAACAGATCTGTGTTGGAAGAAGTACAACCAAAATGCTCCTTAGAAGCCAGGATGGCCAGATTTCGTTTCTCATACTTTGGACATATTATCAGGTGGAACCAGTCCCCAAAATTACCATGTTTGGGAAAGTAGGGGGTCAGAGAAGAGGAGGAAGATCCCCAACAAGATGAATGGGCACAGAGGCAGCAGCACTGGTCTCAGACATTGGTTGTAGAGTCGGTTCTGGACTGGGCACTGTTTCATTCTTTTATGCATAGAGTCACTATGAGTCCATACTGACTCAATGGCACCTAACAATAACAATAGAGAGACAGGGAAACAGAGAAGAAGCCTTAGTAGAATAGTGGTTATGTGTTGGGCAGTTAAATTCAAGGTCAGCAGTTTTTATACCCCAGTTGCTCTGCAGGAGTAAAATAAGGCTTTCTGTCATAACAAAGATTTACTGCCTTGGTTACCCTATATAGCATCACTGTAAGTCATAACCGACTCAAAGGCACACCACCACTACAACCACCATCATCACCACCACCACCACCGTGTGTGTGTGTGTGTGTGTGTATATAATATTATACTATATGTGTGTGTATGTGTAGCTGGTGGGTTTGAATTACAGACCCTGCAGTTAGAGCTGTTAGTAATGCAGTGCTTATCTTATAGTTTATTTCTATAGCTTTATCTATATCATTCATATCTGTATATACTCTTATGGAGAGTTAGTGAGAATATGGTCTAATACCTAATGTCAACATATGTAAATTCTAAATGAGGTTTTCATCTAATCTTTACATTTTTCTATAGGACTTTGTTGTTATTGTTAGGTGGTGTCTAGTTGATAACTATTCATGGTAACCATGTATGACAGAGTAGAACTGTATCAGAGTGTTTCTTGACTACAATATTGATGGAAGCAGACTGCCAGTTCTTTCTTCAGTGGAGATACTAGGTGGGTGCAAATTGTCAACCTTTTATTCAGCAGCCGAGCACTATTTATGTAATCAGCGTTTCTTCTTCCATCTATTCATTCTTGAACTAAACAACTACCTGTGAGGGAAGAGATATTTCTATTTCAACTTTATAAATAAGGTAACTAAGTTATGAATGAGACAACTTTAAAAAGCCCAGCTTTCACTCGCATTTTGTGGGAGAACAATATTGTTACATCATAACTGTCTTTATAAAGTATGCTTAGAAAGGCAAGGTAATTTGTTTTGAAATCATCATATTTCTAAATATTTAGTGTGTAGGGGTTACGAGTTGGGCTGCCAACCTCAAGGTTAGCAGTTCGAAATTACCAGCTGTTCCATGGGAGAAAGATGAGGTGCTCTGCTCCCATAAAGATTTACAGCCTCAGAAACCCTGTGCAGGGTCACTATGAGTCGGAACTGACTATACGGTACTTATAAGCAACAACAACATAGTGGGGCAATGAGGGTGAAAGATGAGGCTTTCTGCACCTATAGAGCCACAGAAACCTAATATAGGCTTGATGTTAGTCAGAATGGAGTCCTGGTGTGGCACAAGGATCAGCACTGGGCTGCAGACCACAAGATCAGCAGTTCAAACCCACCTGCTCCTCCTTGAAACACATATCACTATGAATTGGAATTGACTCTATGGCACTTAACAATAAAAATGAGTCAAAGTAGATTCAATGTCTTTTGGCTAGGTGGGGTGTCATTAGGCAATTACTGACTTAAAGGCTATGTGGTGGCATTAGTTCTAGTAAAAATAGAAAAAAAAATTTAAATGAGTATTTTTTATTTATTTGCTGCAATCAGTTTGGCTATCAGCCTTGTTTTCAAATAAGGATTAGTGGGCACATATGTATGTCCTGAGAAAGGTGTGTCAGTCTGCTTCCATAAAAATCACCATCTTGGTATCCCTTTGGAGCAGTTCTACTCTACTCTCTAGGCTTGCTATGAGTTGGAATTGACTCCATAGCTGTGGATTTTGATTTGGGTAAACAAAGCTTCCAAGACATTGAGTCTGCCATCTGCTGGACACTTCAATAAGTTCATAGTATCAAAATGGACCATATTCATGGAAATCTGGTTTGGCGCTGTAGAATTAGCATGGCAGTGCTATGAGGTTAGTGGTTCAAACTCACCAGCTGTTACTCAGAAACCCTATCCAGCATTGCTATTAGTTGATGGCACTTAGCAATGACAACAACAAGCTAGCCCTGCTGTGCTCTAAGGTTAGAAAGAGTAGCTAATATTTCCCCCAGAAATTCATTGTCCTGTTTCAACACCTCATCTGAGTGTGGGGTTTTACAATGCCTATGATATTTTTAAGTTAAAAGCTAAAAATATATTAAATATTAATAATATAAGAGTTAATTGTATGCATTTGATACCAACAAAAGTCTTCAGTGGTAAGTGATGCTTGGTTAATGCACTGGACTGCAAGGTTAGTTTGAACCATGAGGTCGGTGGTTGAAGCTCACCAGTCACTCCTTGGAAACCCTACACAGGGTCGCTAGAAGTTGGAACTGACTCCACAGCACTTAACAATCACAACAAAAAAAATCTTCAGTGGTGTCCTGTTATGGCACTGCTAGTTAATGCATTGGACTGAAAGGTTGGTTTGAATGGTAAGGCCAGTGATTCAAGCTCCCCAGTTGCTTTTCAGAAACCCTACACAGGGTTGCTGTTGAGTTGGAACTGACTCTATGGCACTTAACAACAATAACAATAACACAGTCTTCAGTGGAATCTTGGTGTGGCACTGTAGGGTAAGCACTGGACTGCAAGGTTTATATGAGTCACAAGGTCGACAGTTTAAACTCACCAGTCACTTCTCGGAAACCCTATACAGTATCGCTATGTATCAGAGCTAACTCGACAGCATTTAACAACAATAGCGAGGTCCTCAATGGAGTCCTGATGTGGCACTGTAACATAAGCAGTGCATTGCTGGCCAAAAGTCTTCAGTTCAAACCCATCGGCCAGTCATTGCAGACCTTATACAGGTCTCTTTGAGTCAAAACTGACTTGATAACACTCAACAACAAAGTCTTCAGTATGATTTACTCACTATGTTTCTGAAAATTTTTAATGTGTTCTCTGATACAGTTTATGTAATTATAATAATTACATTTAGAGGCCTAGTTACTGCCAGGATCCAAAATAAATTTTGATTTTCACACTACAGATAAAAATTGTTGTTACATGCCGATGAATTGGTGCCTTGTAAAGAAGAGTGAGGTCTCTTTGAGTCAGAATTGACTTCAGAACATTGGGTTAAAGAGTGGAGCCCTGGTGGTACAATGGTTCAGTAGTTCAGTTTCTAACTAAATGATTTCCAATTTGAACCTCCAGCAGCTTCCTGATGGTGACAAGTTTATAAAGAAGATATCATTATACAGAAATATGACTTTTAAATTCTATCTTTGTTTGTGTACTTGTGTTTATCATTTGTTTTTGCTTGCATAAACTAAGATAATTGAAGGTGGGTAGGACTTGGAGTAAAATATACTTTTCTTATATTTCCCTCTCACACTCTGTATCTTATGCCTTCTCCTAAATGGAAAGCAGAGATGTCAGCTTAAGGACTAAGGTGTGGTTGACCTAAGCCATGGTATTTTCAGTAACCTCATATGGATGTTAAAGCTGGACAGTGAATAAGGAAGACCGTAGAAGAATTGATGCCTTTGAGTTGGGTGTTGGAGGTGAATACCAAAAGTGCCATGGACTTCCAAAACAACCAATAGATCTATTTTGGAAGAAGTGCAGCCAGAGTGCTCCTTGAAGGCCAGGATGGCTAAGCTTTGTCTCTCATACTTTGGACATATTGTCAGGAGAGAACAGTCACTGGAGAAGGATGCCATGCTGGGTAAGATGGAGGGTCAGAGAAAAAGAGGAAGACCCTCAATGCGATGGATCAGCCAGGTGGCATCACTGATGGTGTCAAGTGTGACAGCGGTAGTGGAGGTTGGCCCAGGATCGGACTTTGTTTCGTTCTGCTGTGCATGGGGTTGCTATGAGTCGGTTCCGACTCGATGGCACCTGACAACAACAACAACAAATGGAAAGCATGGAAAGTTGAGACTCCACAGTAATATTTTTTTTTAATTCTGGAATGTAACCATCAAGGGAAAAGTCAGCCCATTGGGTAAATCCCTACTAATACTGAACCTCAGTATTAAACGGAACACACAAGCAGTCTTGTATGTTCATTGGTGATCACCCTGGTATACTTGTTAGTACAAGTGAGGTCAATGTAGCAGTGAAGACATGGGTTGAGTTTGGCCATGTTCCATAGACACCCACTGGCTTTTAAATAAGAAATAGAAGAGGAAAGGCTGGCTAGTCTGAAGTCTAGGGAGACATGTGAACTTCAGAGCCCATGGACACTGACCTAGCCGCTGGGGATTAGAGCTGAGAGTGGCCAACTATTCTGAAGTGGTGGAAAGCATGCAAGAGCTCCCAAATTTGCAGATAGAACCCATTTGACTTCACTTGGATGGCTAGCTGACCAAAACTAGACCAGAAGACGAAAAAGAATTTGATACAGGGAGCAATTATAAATTGCTACAATTTGATGAACTGGACCTTTGCTTATGGATGTAGTTGCTCAAAATTCCAACAGAAAGAGAAG
>NW_006409124.1:348592-349039 GCF_000296735.1 Chrysochloris asiatica
GCTTCATCACTCCACGTCATTGTCTCTGCCTCCATCTCAGGCCTCGCTGCTTCTCTGGGTAGGGTCCCGCTCTCAGCTCTTCTCTGTTGATGGTCCCAGAGACCTCTGCTCCTAGACTGGAGAGTTAAGAACTCCCTTTCTTGCTACCAAACATCTACCTTTACATTTCCAACCCTCACAATCAGTCCTGATGACAATCATTCACTGTTGTATCACAAGTGACCCTCCTGCATTTCATTGTATCAGCTCCGCCTAAACAGATTGGAGAGTGCTCTTTGGATATTCTGCCTTCCTCCATGCACCCCTAGCTCTAGGTTCCCTCTTGAAAGCTTGTAAGCCAGTTACTTCTTGCCTTTGTGGTCCCTGCCCCCATTTGGGTATCCAATGTCCAAGTTGCCCATCTCTGTCTACTCTGTGTGTGGAGGTGGTAGGAATGTTTCTTGCTGT
>NW_006409124.1:351673-353092 GCF_000296735.1 Chrysochloris asiatica
AATCTTTAGCAAAATTTTACTTGCATGCAATATTAATGATATTGTGCGATGATTTTTACATTCCATTGGGTTGCCTCTCTTTGATATAGGCACAAATATTGAACTCTTCTAATCAGTTGGCTAGGTACCTGTCTTCCAAATTTCTTAGCATAGATGAGTTAGTGCCTCCAGTGTCTCATCAGTTTGTTGAAAGATTTCAATTTGCATTCCAACTATTCCTGGAGAATTGTGTTTTGCCAATGCCTACAATGTACCTTGGACTTCTTCCTTTAGTATCATTGTCTCTTAATTATATGCTACCCCTTGAAATGGTTAAACATAGACCGTTTCTTTTTTGGTACATTGACTTTGCGTATTCCTTCAATCTTCTTTTAATGCCTTTTACATCATTCAATATTTTGCCCATAGAATCCTTCAATATTTTAAGTTGAGGCTTGAATTTTCCTACAGTTCCCTCAGCTTGAGGAATGCTGTGATGGATCATCCCTTTTTATTTTCTAACTGTAGGTCTTTGAACATTTCATTGTAGTATTTAACTTTGTCTTCTCAAACTGCCTTTTAAAAATTGTCTCCTCAGCTGTTTTGCCTCCTCATTTCTTCCATTTGCTTTATCATCTCTATACTGTAGAGCAAGCTTTAGTGTCTCTTCTGACTTCCATTTTGGTATTTTCTTTTTGTCTTGTCTTCTTAATGATCTTTCGCTTTCTTTCTGGATGATGTTCTGGATGTCATCCCACAACTCTTCTGGTTTTCTGTCTTCGGCATCTAATGCATCAAATCTGTTCTTCAAATGATCTCTAAATTCAGGTGGAATATGTTCTGGCTCTTGTGGACTTGTTTTAATTTTCTTCACCTCAGCCTGAACTTGCATATTGATGCTCTGCTCCTAGCCTTGCTTTGGCTGAGGATATGGAGCTTTTCTAATATCTCTTTCCACAGACATAGTCAATTTGATTTCTGTGTAATCCATCTGGTGAGGTCCATATATATTGTCTTCCTTTATTCTGTGTAAAATACTATTTGCAATGAAAAAGTGATTCATCTTGAAAAATTCTATCATGTAATTTTTAGCATTATTTCTGTCACCAAACTTTTCCAACTCCTGATCTTTCCATATTTTCCAACTCCTGATCCTTCTATATTTTCCAATTCCTTATCCTTCCTCTTTGTTTCCAACCTTTGCATTCAAATCACCAGTAATTATCGATACTTTTTTTTTTTTTTTAGTTATATAGCCTTTTATTTTCACAATCAAGGCATATGTATGATAGTTTATAGAAGGGGGCTTCCAAAGGTTAATGGGAAAATTCCATATCATTTCATTCTTTTTTCCCTTAAACTTTTTTTTTTAATGTTTTATTGTGAATTATATGGTAGTTTACATGAGAGAACTTTAGTTTTACATTCATTCCATCGTAT
>NW_006409124.1:354514-355847 GCF_000296735.1 Chrysochloris asiatica
CAACCTTATGGTTCAGACTGACCTTTTGATCATGATGAGTAAATTCAGCAGACCTAAAAGTTAGATGAAAAGTTTAATGTAAGACAGGAAGAAAACTTTTCAAAAACTGAATCTATAAAACCTTTTTATATTGTACCTGAAATCAATAGTTAATAAAACCTTCAAGTCCTTAATTTGCTATAAAAAGCAATTATTATTCCATGTGTTACTGTGAATTATTAAATCAATAAAAATATTCTCACATAATTAAGGGATTAAAAATTGATTTGATTGCAGATTCTTATAAAAAATAAATACTGAAATGATGAGAGAACTCATGGAAAAATGATATAAATTTTTTTCCTATTTTGTTGTTGAGAATCTATATAGCAAAATACTTAATTTCAACAGTTTTGCATGCACAATTTAGCAATGCTGATTATATTATTTTAATTGTGCATCCATTCTCAGCCTCCTTTTCTGAATTGTTTGTCCTTTATTAGCATAATCTCATAAAGGATTATACTGCCCCCTAAGGATCTTATCTTAAGTTTTTGAGTTGCTGTTGTCAATTTGAATCTATATAGATATTTTTCAAAAGAGCATAACACTCAAGGAAGAACTTTTTTTTAGTAGTTAAACAATTGTTTTGTGTTAAGATTTCAGGAAATATTGTTTTTAAGTTTAAAAATTATCTCAAGGCAATAGTTTTAGGGCTCAAACAGACTTCATGGCTTCATAAAGTTTAGAGTTCATAAGAATATGAAAATCTGTTCCATATTTCCTCTCTTTTGATCTGGTCCTTCTATGTAATCTTTGATCAAAATGTTCAGAAATGACAGTCTGGCGCCATGTAGTTCTGATCTCATGGAAAAGGAGATTTATGGAGGACTATTACTCATACATTTCATATCCTCCTCGTATTTCTGATTCTCTCTCTCTGTTGCTGTAGGTGATAGAAAGCAATTGTTGTGTACTGGATAGCCACTTGCAAGCTTTTAAGACCCAAAGCACTACACAAGGAACTAGACAGTAGAGCATAAGCATTAAACATGTTGTTAGGCCCATTAACTGGGATGTTCCATGAAATCATGACCTTACATCTCTAAACCAACTAATAAGATTTCATGAAGTGTTTGGTTATACAAAAGTGTTTGGTTATACAGCAGCTACTTTTTTGTCATAGTTGTAAATATATCTGTCTCACAAATTTTGTGAGTTGTACAATTTATTGATAGTGGTTATAATAATCAGCTATACAACTTTCAAGAAAGTGAGGCAGCACAGGAGGCACTCACTCATCTCAGCCAAGAAATTTGGAAGATAACTCTCTGGCCGACTGATTGGAAGAGAT
>NW_006409124.1:356947-359040 GCF_000296735.1 Chrysochloris asiatica
AAGATGGCCAGACTTCATCTCTCATACTTTGGACACATTGTCCAGAGGGACCAGTCGCTGGAGAAGGATATCATGTTTGGTAAGGTAGAGGGTCAGAGAAAAAGAGGAAGACCTGATGGCACCTAACAACAACAATACAACTTTACCCTTGGTCATTGTAAATTTCCATGATTGTAAAGAATTTTGAAATGAACTCAAGATAATAAAACATAGAAGTAACTCTAATACAATCATATAAACCTGATTGTAATGCTGAAAAAAAACAAACAAACAAAACTGGGCCAAATGTGCTTGCTTAAAGATACATGTTGTTGTTGTTAACTGCCATGAAGTAGATTCCCTATACAAACAACCCTGTATAGGGTTTTCAGAGAAGTGGCTGGTAGGTTTGAACCACCAACTTTGTGGTTAGCAGTCCAGTGTTTATCTGACAGTGTTACACTAGGTCTCCTAAGGATACATAATACAAAATAGTTATTAATATTGTATAGAAATAAAACCAGGAGTGTATTAAGAAATACTGAAATTAGGGGAAGAAATAATATGGGCCTTAGACTTCAAACCTCAAAAATGCTTTTGTTGCAAATAATTAAAGAAATAATTGTAGTGGCTGTATACTGCAAGATGAGCAGTTCGAATCTACCAGCCACTCCATGAGAGATGAGAAAGATAAGGCTTTCTACTCCCATTAAACTTTACAGTCTTTGAAATCCTATACAGGGTTTCTTATGAGTTGGAACATATCACATGACACAACCACCAACCACCACTTGAAACATATAAGAGAATACTGTGAACAATTAATCATATAACAACAAATTAGGTAGCTTTGATGAAATGGACAATTTCTAGACACATAAACTTGCCATATTGATATTAGAAGAAATAGAATGTCTTAATAAACCCATAACAGGTAAAGAAATCAAATAAGTAATCAAAATCTCCCAACCTAGAAAAATCCTGGACCAGATAACTTCACTGGGAAACTCTACATAACTTTTATAGAAATGAATATAATCCTTCATAAACATTTCTAAAAACAAAAAGAGAAGGGAAATTTCCCTAAACTATTCTATGGGGCTATAATTACTTTGATGATAAACTCAAACTAAGAGCTCCAAGAAAAGTAGAGACTTTTTTTTACGCCTCATGAATATACAGAGAAAAATTCTCAACATATATTAGCAAACAAAATCCAAAATAATTCTTAATGGATTATATGCCATGATGAGGTAGAATTTATCCCAGAAATGCAAGGATGGTTTGATATTAGCAAATCAATCAATGAAATGCACTACTTTCATAGAATAAATAAAAAGAAACACATGATCATGTCAATCCATAGAGACAAACCATATGACAAAATCCAACACACATTCATGATAAAAAACTCATCAAACTAGAAACAAAAGGGGGATTCTTCATTTTGATAAAGGTAATTAATGAAAAACATACAACCAATCTACTCAGTGTAGAAGAGCAGAAAACTGACCCCTTATAATCAAGAGACAGACAAAAATTCTCTCATCACTTTTGCTGAACATTATACTGGAAGTCCTGTCCAAAACATATAGAAAAGGAAATTTTCAAACTCCAAATCTGGTTGGAATACATAAAGCCATCCGCCTTGTAGAAGCCTTGATCCTGTATGAAGAAAACACCACTGAATCTATTATAAAACTGCTATAGCTAAAAAATAAATTAAAAACAGGTGAAAAGCTGCAAGGTTAACACTAAAAAATTAGCTGGGTTTCTATATATTGTCAAGGAGCATTATGAAAAGGAACATTTGTTGTTTTAAGTTTTATTGTGAACTGAGTGAAGGTTTATAAACAAGATCATCAGCTTTATATTCAACAAATCATACACCTGTTTAATCTCAATGACTGTACTTCCCTTCATGCAACAACAGTAATTTCATGCAAGTGTCTAATTTTTAGGAAGTCCTATTAATCTATTTTGCCTTCTGCTGTTTGTAAGTTGTTAATAGTTAGATAGTTTATTTATTAGAACCATGAGTTAAACCCCTAAGTTTGTCTCAGCTTTTTCGTTGATCTTTATTGTTCTAGGTTTTATATTTAGGTCTTTAATCC
>NW_006409124.1:365672-366191 GCF_000296735.1 Chrysochloris asiatica
CGATACCACCCACCCTTCCCCGGAGCCTGCGCACCTGTGCTGTCTTGTCAGGGAAGTGCTGGAAGTTCCTATCAATACATCTTAATTGCATATTTGATCAGTTTCAGACTGAAGAAGTTGTTAGAATTCTTCAATTTCATCACCACTGGCTCTAGTGGTTGATGTGTAAATTTGAATAATAGTGGTATTAACTGGTCTTCCTTGCATGCAGATATTATCCTATCACAGACAGTGCTGTACCTCATGTCTGATCTTGATATGTTCTTTTTGTTGATGAATGCAGTGCCATTTTTCATCAATTTGTCATTCTGGCATAATAAGCCATGCAACTGTCAGGTTCAAAATGGCCAATACCAGTCCATTTCAACTCACTAATGCCTAGGATATTGATGTTTATGCGTTCCATTTCATTTTTGACAATTTCCAATATTCTGAGTTTCATATTTTGTACATTCCATGTTCTGATTATTAGTGGATGTTTAGAGCTGTTTCTCTTCATTTTGGGTTGTGTCCCATCAG
>NW_006409125.1:0-679 GCF_000296735.1 Chrysochloris asiatica
AGCCCTAGCCCTAGCCCTAAAACCCTAACACCTCTAGAGCTAGCCCTAAAGCCCTAAAAGACCTACCCTAGACCTACTCCTAAAGCACTAACAGCCCTAGCCCAAGGCCTAGCCGTAAAGCCCTAACAGGCCTAGCCCTAGCCCTAAAGCCCTAACAGCCCTAGCCCTAGCACTAGCCATATAGCCCTAACAGCCTTAGCTCTAGCATTTGCCTTAAAGCTCTAATAGGCCTAGCCCTACCCCTAAAGCCCTAACAGCCCTAACCCTAGCCCTAAAGCCCTATCAGACCTAGCCCCAGCCCTAAAACCCTATCATCCCTAGAGCTTGCCTTAAAGCCCTAATAGACCTACCCTAGACTTACCCCTAAAGCCCTAACAGACCTAGCCCAAGCCCTAGCCCTAAAACCCTAACAGAACTGCCACTAGCTCTAAATCACTTGACCTTATGCCCTAGGCCTAGACCTAGCCCTAAAGCACTAGTCCTAGCATTGTCCCTAAAGCCCTAAAAGCATTAGCTCTAACCCTATCCCTAAATCCATAACAGCCCAAGCCCTAGCCCTAGCCCTAAAGCCCTAACAGTTGTAGGTCTTGCCCTAGCCCTAAAGCACAAATAGCCTTAGCCCTAACCCTAGCCCTAAATCCCTAAGTGTTCTAGCCCTAGCCCTAGCCCTAAAGCCCTA
>NW_006409125.1:779-1271 GCF_000296735.1 Chrysochloris asiatica
AAGCCCTAACAGCCCTAGCCCTAACATTAGCCCTAATTCCCTAAAAGCTCTATACCTAGCCCTAGCCCTAAAGCCCTATAAGCCCTAGACCTAACCATAGCACTAATGCCCTAACAGCCCTATCACTAGACTTAGACCTAAAGACCTAAAAGCCTTAGCCATAGCTCTTAAGCCCTAAAGCCCTAACAACCCTTACCCTAGCACTAAATACCTGACAGCCCTAGCCATAAATCCCTAACAGCCCTAGCCCAAGCCCTAAAGCCCTATCAGACCCAGCCCGAGCACTAAAGCCCTAAAAGCCCTAGCCGTAGACTTAGACCTAAACCCGAAAAGCCCTAGCCCTAACCCAAAAGCCCTATAATCCCTAGCCTTAAGCCTAACACAAAATCCATAACAGCTCTAGCCCTAGCCCTAAAGCCCTATAAGCCCTAGATCTAACCCTAGCCCTAAAGCCCTAACAGCCTTATCCCTAGACTTAGACCTATAGCCCTA
>NW_006409125.1:2740-3216 GCF_000296735.1 Chrysochloris asiatica
ACTAACACCACTGGCCCTAGCACTAAAGCCCTTGGCCTAAAGCCCTAGACCTAGAAGTAGCCTTAAAGCACTAGCCCTAGCACTGTCCCTAAAGCTCTAAAAGCACTAGCTCTATCCCTAGCCCTAAATCCATAACAGCTCAAGCCCTAGCCCTAAAGCCCTAACAGTTGTAGGCTTTGCCCTAGCCCTAAACACATAACAGCCCTAGCCCTAACCCTAGCCCTAAATCCCTAACAGCTCTAGCCCTAGCCCTAGCCCTAAAGTCCTATAAGCCCTAGATCTAACCCTAGCCCAAAAGCCCTAACAGCACTATCCCTAGACTTAGACCTATAGCCCTAAAAGCCCTAGTCGTAGCCCAAAAGCCCTAAAGCCCTAACAGCACTGGCCCTAGCCCTAAAGCCCTTGAACTAATGCCCAAGCCCTAGACCTAGTCCTATAGCACTATCCCTAGCACTGTCCCTAAAGCCCTAAAAGCA
>NW_006409125.1:5055-6340 GCF_000296735.1 Chrysochloris asiatica
CATTAGCCTGAAAGCCCTAATAGGCCTAGCCCTAGCCCTAAAGCCCTAACAGCTATAGACCTAACAGACTAGCCCTAAATCCCTCACAGCCCTAGCACTAGCATTAAAGCCCTAACAGCCCTAGCCCTAGCATTAGCATTAGAAACCTAATAGGCCTAGCCTTAGCCCTAAAGCCCTAACAGCCATTTCCCAAGCCCTAGCCCTAAAGCCCTAACAGGCCTAGCCCTAGAACAAAAGCCCTATAAGCCCTAGACCTAACCCTAGTCCTAAAAACCTAACTTCCCTAGCCCTATTCTTAGACCTAAAGCCCTAAAAGCACTAGCCCTTGCCCTAAAGCCCTGAAGAACTAACAGACCTAAGCACTAACATTAAATCGCGAACAACCCTAGTCCTAAATCCCTAAGAGCCCTAGCCCTTAAGCCCTATCATCCCTAGCCCTAGCCCTAAAGAACTAACAGCCCTAGCCCTATTCCTAAAGCCCTATCTTCCCTAGCCCTAGCCATAGCCCTAAAACCATAACAGCCCTAAATTTAGCCCTAAAGCCCTAAAAGACCTAGCCTAGACTTACATATAAAGCCCTAACAGCCCTAGCCCTAGCCCAAGCCCAAGCCCTAAAGCCCTAAAAGACCTAGCCCTAGCATTAGCCTTAAAGCCCTAACAGGCCTAGTCCTAGCCCTAGCCCTAGCCCTAAAGCCCTAACAGTCATAGCCCAAGCCCTTGCCCTAAAGCCCTAACAGGCCTAGTCCTAGTCCTAAAGCCCTAAAAGCCCTAGCCCTAGCCTTATCCTTAAATCCCTAATAGGCCTAGCCCTAGCCCTAAAGCCCTAAGAGGCCTAGCCTTAACCCTAAAGCCGTATCAGCCCTAGCCCTAGCCCAAAAACACTTACAGACCTAGAGCTAGCACTAAAGAACTAACAGACCTACCCTAGAACTACCACTAAAGCCCTAACAGCCCTAGCCCAAGTCCTAGCCAGCCCTAGCACTACCACTAGCCATAAATCCATAACAGCCCTCACCCTAGCATTAGCCTTAAAGTCCTAACTGCCCTACCCTAGACTTAGACCTAAAGACTTAAAAGCCCTAGCCGTAGCCCTAAAGCCCTAAAGCCCTAACAGCCCTAAGCCTAACACTAAATCCCTAACAGCCCTAGCCCGAAATCCCTAACAGCCCTAAACCTAGCCCGAAAGTCCTATCAGCCCTAGCCCTAGCCCTAGCCCTAAAGGCCTAACAGCCCTAGTCCTAGCCCTAAAGCACTATCTGTCCTAGCCCTAGCCCTAGCCCTTAAA
>NW_006409125.1:6804-10080 GCF_000296735.1 Chrysochloris asiatica
CCTACCCTAGACCTACACCTAAATCCCTAACAGCCCTATCCCAAGCCCTAGCCCTAAAGCCCTAACAGACTTAGCCCTATCATTATCCTTAAAGTAATAACAGGCCTAGCCATAAACCTAGCCCTAAAGCGCTAACAGTCATAGCCCAAGCCCTAGTCCTAAATCCCTAACAGCCCTAGACGTATCCCTAAAGCCCTATCTGCTCTAGCCTAGCCCTAGCCCTTAAACCATAACAGGCCTAGCCCTAGCCCTCAAGCCCTAACAGCCCTAGCCCTAGACCTAAAGTCCTAAGAGCCCTAGACCAAGCCCTAGCCCTAAAGCCCTAACAGCCCTAGCCCAAGCCTTAGCCCTAAAGCCCTAACAGCCCTAGCACTAGCCATAATGTCCTAACAGCCATAGCCCTAGCCTTAAAGCCCTAAGAGCCCTAGCCCTAAAGCTTTAACAGCCCTAGCCCAAGCCGTAGCCCTAAAGCCCTAACAGACCTAGCCCTAAAGCCCTATACGCCCTAGCCTGAGCACTACCCCTAAAGCCCTAATTGCCCTACCCCTAGCATTAGCCTTAGAGCCCTAATAGTCCTAGCCCTAGCCCTAGCCCTAAAGCCATAACATGCCATAGCCCAAGCCCTAGCCCTAAAGCCCAAACAGGCCTAGGCCTATCCCTAAAGCCCTAAAAGCACTGCCCCTAGCCCTAGAGCCCTTGACCTAATGCCCTAGCCCTTGACCTAGCCCTAAAGCACTAGCTCAAGCATTGTCCCTAAAGCTCTAAAAGCACTAGCTCTATCCGTAGCCCTAAATCCATAACAGCCCAAGCCCTAAAGCCCTAACAGCTGTAGGCCTTGCCCTAGCCCTAAAGCACTAACAGCCATAGCCCTAACCCTAGCCCTAAATCCCTAACAGTTTTAGACCTAGCCCTAGCCTTAAAGACCTATAAGCCCTAGACGTAACCCTAGCCCTAAAGCCTTAACAGCCCTAACCCTAGACTTAGACCTTAAGCACTAAAACCCCTGTCCGTAGCTCTAAATCCCTAAAGCCCTAACAACCGTAATACTAGCACTAAATACCTAACAGCACTAGCCATAAATCCCTAACAGCCCTACCCCTAGCCCTAAAGCCCTATCAACCCTAGCCCTAGCCCTAAAACCTTAACAGACCTAAAGCTAGCACTAAAGCACTAACAGACCTACCCTAGACCTACCACTAAAGCCCTAATAGCCCTAGCCCAAGGCCTAGCCGTAAAGCCCTAACAGGGCTAGCCTTGCCCTAAAGCCCTAACAGCCCTAGCCCAAGCACTAGCCATAAAGCCATAACAGCCCTAGCCCTAGCATTAGCCTTAAAGCCCTAACAGGCTTGGCTCTTGTCCTATCCCTAAAGCCCTAACCGCCCTAGCCCTAGTCCTAAAGCTCTAACAGCACTAGCCCAAGCCCTAGCCCTAAAGTCCTAACAGCCCTAGCCCTATCCCTAATGTCCTAACAGCCCTAGCCCTTGCCATAAAGCCCTAAGAGCCCTTACCCTAGACCTAAACACCTAACTGCCCTAGCCCTAGCCGTAGCCCTAAAGGCCTAACAGCCCTAACCCAAGGTCTAGCCCTAAAACACTAACACCACAGGCCCTAGCACTAAAGCCCTTGACCTAAAGCCCTAGACCTAGAAGTAGCCTTAAAGCACTAGTCCAAGCATTGGCCCTAAAGCACTAAAAGCAGTAGCTCTATCCTTAGCCCTAAATCCATAACAGCCCAAGCCCTAGCCCTAGCCCTAAAGCCCTAACAGCTGTAGGCCTTGCCCTAGCCCTAAAGCACTAACAGCCCTAGCCCTAACCCTAGCCCTAAATCACTAACAGCTCTAGCCCTAGCCCTAGCCCTAAAGCCCTATAAGCCCTAGATCTAACACTAGCCCTAAAGCCCTAAGAGCACTGTCCCTAGACTTAGACCTATAGCCCTAAAAGCCCTAGTCGTAGCCCTAAAGCCCTAAAGCCCTAACAGTCCTAAGCCTAGCACTAAATCCCTAACAGCCGTAGCACTAAATCCCTAACAGCCCTAGCCCTAGAACTAGCCATAAAGCCCTAACAGCCCTAGCCCTGACATTAGCCTTAAAGCCCTAACAGGCTTGGCTCTTGTCCTAGCCCTAAAGCCCTAACCGCCCTAGCCCTAGCCCTAAAGCCCTAACAGCACTAGCCCAAGTCCTAGACCTAAAGCCCTAACAGCAGTAGCCCAAGCCCTAGCCCTAAAGCTCTAAGAGCCCTAGCCCTATCCCTAATGTCCTATCAGCCCTAGCCCTAGCCCTACCCATAAAGCCCTAAGAGCCCTTACCCTAGTCCTAAACACCTAACAGCCCTAGCGCTAGCCCTAGCCCTAAAGGCCTAATAGCCCTAGCCCAAGCTCTAGCCCTAAAGCACTAACACCACTGGCCCTAGCACTAAAGCCCTTGACCTAAAGCCCTAACCTAGAAGTAGCCTTAAAGCACTAGCCCTAGCACTGTCCCTAAAGCCCTAAAAGCACCAGCACTATCCCTAGCCCTAAATCCATAACAGCCCAAGCCCTAGTCCTAGCCCTAAAGCCCTAACAGCCCTAAGCCTAGCACTAAATTCCTATCAGCCCTAGCCTTAAATCCCTAACAGCCCTAGCCCTAGACCTAAATCCCTTTCATCCCTAGTCCTAGCCCTAAAGCCCTAAGAGGCCTAGCCCTAGAACTAAAGCCCTATCAGCCCTAGCCCTAGCCCAAACACCCTAACAGACCTAGAGCTAGCCCTAAAGCACTAACAGACCTACCCTAGACATACCACTAAAGCCCTAACAGCCCTAGCCCAAGTCCTAGCCCTAAAGCCCTAACAAGCCTAGCCCAAGCCCTAAAGGCTAACAGCCCTATCCCTAGCACTAGCCATAAAGCCCTAACAGGCTTGGCCCTAGCCCTACCCCTAAAGCCCTAACAGCCTTAGCCAAAGCACTAAAGCCCTAACAACCCTGGCCCTAGTCCTAAAGTCCTAACAGTCCTAGCCCTAGCCCGAGCCATAAAACCCTAACAGCCCTAGCCCTAGCCCTCAAGCCCTAACAGCCCTAGCCCAAGCCCTAGCGCTAAAGCCCTAACAGCAGTAGCCCAAGCCTTATCCCTGAAGCCCTAACAGCCCTATCCCTATCCCTAATGTCCTAACAGCCCTAGCCCTAGCCCTATCCTTAAAGCCCTAAGAGCCTTAGCCCTAGCGTTAAAGACCTAACAGCACTAGCCCTAGCCTTAGACCTAAAGCCCTTACAGCCCTAGCCGAAGCCCTAGCCCTAAAGCCCTAA
>NW_006409125.1:11108-12785 GCF_000296735.1 Chrysochloris asiatica
CCCTAAAGCCCTAAAAGCATTACCTCTAACCCTATCCCTAAATCCATAACAGCCCAAGCCCTAGCCCTAGCCCTAAAGCCCTAACAGTTGTAGGTCTTGCCCTAGCCCTAAAGCACTAACAACCCTAGACCTAAACCTAGCCCTAAATCCCTAACAACTCTAGACCTAGCCCTAGCCTTAAAGCCCTATAAGCCCTAGATCTAAACCTAGCCCTAAAACCTAACTGCCCTAGCCCTATTCTTAGACCTAAAGCCCTAAAAGCACTAGCCCTAGCCCTAAAGCCCTAAAGAATTAACAGCCCTAAGCACTAACATTAAATCGCGAACAACCCTAGCCCTAAATCCCTAACATCCCTAGCCCTAGCCCTTAAACCCTATCATCCCTAGCCCTAGAACTAAAGAACTAACAGCCCTAGCCCTAGCCCTAAAGCCCTATCTGCCCTAGCCATAGCCATAGCCCTAAAACCATAACAGCCCTAGACCTAGCCCTAAGGCCCTAAAAGAGCTAGCCTAGAGTTACACATAAAGTCCCTAACATCCCTAGCCCTAGCCCTAGGCCTAAAGCCCTAACAGCACTGGCCTTGCCCTAAAGCCCTTGACCTAATGCCCAAGCCCTTGACATAGCCCTAAAATACTAACCCTAGCAGTGTCCCTAAAGCTCTAAAAGCACTAGCTCTAACCCTAGCCCTAAATCTATAACAGCTAGAGGCTTAGCCCTAGCCCTAAAGCCCTAACAGATGCAGGCCTTGCCCAAGCCCTAAAGCACTAACTGTCCTAGCCCTAGACCTAAAGCCCTATCAGCCCTAGCCCTAGCCCTATATCCCTAACAGACATAGAGCTATCCCTAAAGCACTAACAGACCTACCCTAGACCTACCACTAAAGCCCTAACAGCCCTAGCCCAAGTCCTAGCCCTAAAGCCCTAACAGGCCTAGCACTAGCCCTAAAGCCCTAACAGCCCTAGCCCTAGCATTATCCTTAAATCCCTTATAGGCCTAGCCCAAATCCTAAAGCCCTAACAGCCATAGCCCAAGCAGTAGCCCTAAAGCCATAAGAGGCCTAGCCTTAGCCCTAAAGCCATATCAGCCCTAGCCCTACACCAAAAACCCTTACAGACCTAGAGCTAGCACTAAAGAACTAACAGACCTACCCTAGACCTACCACTAAAGCCCTAACAGCCCTAGCCCAAGTCCTAGCCCTAAAGCCCTAACAGGGCTATCCATAGCCCTAAAGCCCTAACACCCATAGCCCTAGCATTAGCCATAAAGCCATAACAGCCCTAGTCCTAGCATTAGCCATTAAGCCCTAACAGGCTTGCCCCTAGCCCTAGCCCTAAAGCCCTAACAGCCTTAGACAAATCCCTAGCCCTAAAGCCCTAACAGCCCTGGCCCTAGTCCTAAAGCCCTAACAGCCCTAGCCCTAGCCCGAGCCCTAACAGCACTGGCCCTAGCCCTAAAGCCCTTGACCTAATGCCCAAGCCCTAGACCTAGCCCTAAAGCACTAACCCTAGCACTGACCTTAAAGCCCTAAAAGCAAGAGCTCTCATCCTAGCCCTAAATCCATAACAGCCCAAGGCTTAGCCCTAGCCCTAAAGTCCTAACAGCTGTAGGCCTTGCCCAAGCCCTAAAGCACTAAGAGCCCTAGCCCTAACAACTCTAGTCCTAGCCCTAGCCCTAAAG
>NW_006409125.1:12923-13715 GCF_000296735.1 Chrysochloris asiatica
TAGCCCTAAAGCCCTAACAGCCCGAACACTAGCCCTAGCTGTAAAACCCTAACAGACCTAGCCCTAACCCTAGCCCTAAAGCCATAACAGCCTTAGGCCTAGCACTAGCCCTAAAGCCCTAAAGCCCTAGCCCTAGCCCTAAAGCCCTAACAGCCCTATCCCTAGCCCTCGCCGTAAAGCCCTATCAGCCCTAGTCCTAGCTCTTGCCCTAAAGCCCTAACAGCCCTAGACCTAGCCCTAAGGCCCTAATACCCTTAGCCCTAGACCCAGCCTCAATGCCCTAAGAGCCCTAAACCTAGCCCTAAAGCCCTAACAGCCCTAGCCCTAGCCCTAACCCTAATGGCCTAACAGCCCTAGCCCTAGCCCTAATGGCCTAACAGCCCTAGTCCTAGCCCTAAAGCCCTTGCCCTAATGCCCTAGGCATAGCCCTAGCCCTAACAGCCCTAACCCTAGTCCTAGCTCTAAAACCCTAACAGACCTCGCCCTAGCCCTAGCCCTAAATCCGTAACAGCCCTAACCCTAGCTCTAGCCATAAAGACCTAACAGCCCTAGGCTTAGCCCTAACCCTAATGGCCTAACAGCCCTAGCCCTAGCTCTAAAGCCCTTGCTCTAATGCCCTAGCCCTAGCCCAAGCCCTAAAGCACTATCCCTAGCCTTAGCCCTAAAGCCCTAACAGCCCTAGCTTTGCCCTAAAGCCCTTACAGCTTTAGCCCTAGCCCTAGATCTAAAACCCTAAAGCCATAGCCATAGCCATAATCCTAAAGCCCTAACACTAGCCATAGCCATAGACCT
>NW_006409125.1:15872-17149 GCF_000296735.1 Chrysochloris asiatica
CCTAGCCCTAGCCTTAAAGCCCACGCCCTAACCCTAACCCTAGCCCTAAAGCCCTAAAGCCCTAACAGACCTAGCCCTTAAGCCCTAAAGCCCTAACAGCGCTAGCCCTAAAGCCCTAACAGCTCTATCCCTAGCCCTGGCCCTAAAGACCAAACATACCTAGCCCTAGCCCTAGCACAAAACCCTAACAGCCCTAGCCCTAGCCCTAACCTTAAAGCTCTATCCCGAACCCTAGCCTAGCCCTTGCCCTAAAGCCCTAAAAGTCCTAGCCCTACCCCTAGCCCTAAAGCCCTAAGAGTCCTAGCCTAAGCCCTAGCCCTAAAGCCCTCACAGACCTAGCCCAAGCCCTAGCCCTAATGCCATAACAGCGCTAGCACTAGCCCTCGCCCTAAAGCCCTAACAGCCCTAGACCTAAAGTCCTAACAGAACTAGCCCTAGCCCTAAATCTCTAACAGCCCTATCCCTAGCCCTCACCCTAAAACCCTAACAGCCCTAGCCCTAAAGCCCTAACAGCCCTAGCCCTAGTTTTAGTCCTAAAGCCCTAACAGTCCTATCCCTAGCCCTGGCCCTATAGCCCTAACATACCTAGCCCTAGCCCTAGCACAACACCCTAACAGCCCTAGCCTGAGCCCAAGCCTTAAAGCACTATCCCTAACCGTAGCCTAGCCCTTGCCCTAAAGCCCTAAAAGTCCTAGTCCTAGCCCTAGCCTTAAAGCCCAAGCCCTACCCCTAACCCTAGCCCTAAAGCCCTAAAGCCCTAAAACCCTAACAGACCTAGCCCTAAAGCCCTAACAGTGCTAGCCCTAAAGCCCAAACAGCCCTATCCCTAGCCCTGGCCCTAAAGACCAAACATACCTAGCCCTAGCCCTAGCACAAAACCCTAACAGGCCCTAGCCCTAGCCCTAGCCTTAAAGCTCTATCCCGAACCCTAGCCTAGCCCTTGCCCTAAAGCCCTAAAAGTCCTAGCCCTACCCCTAGCCCTAAAGCCCTAAAGCCCTAAGAGTCCTAGTCTAAGCCCTAGCCCTAAAGCCCTCACAGCCCTAGCCCAAGCCCTAGCCCTAAAGCCCTTACAGCCCTAGTCCTAGTCCTAGCCTTAAAGCCCTACCAGATCGAGACCTAGCCCTAAAGCCTTAACAGCCCTAGCCCTAGCCCTAAAGCCCTATCAACCCTAGGCCTAGCCCTAAAGCCCTAACAGTCCTAACAGCCCTAACAGCCCTAACAGCCCTAGCCCTAGCCCTAAAGCTCTAACAGCGCTAGCCCTAGTCCTAGCCCTAAAG
>NW_006409125.1:18769-30378 GCF_000296735.1 Chrysochloris asiatica
CAGCCCTAGCCTAAGCCCTAGCCCTAAAGCCCTAAAGCCCTAATAGCCCTAGTGCTAGCACTAGCCCAAAAGCCCTAACAGCCCTAGCCCTAACCCTAAAGCCCTAATAGCCCTAGGTCTACTGCTTAGGGCTAGAATTAGGGCTGTTCGGGTAATCCTAGGGCTATTACCGCTAGAGCTAGGGCTAGAGTTCTTAGGTTTAGGTTTGTTAGGGCTAGGGATGCTAAGGCTAGGTATAGGGGTGGGTTAGTGTTAAGCTAGGGCTAAAGATGATAGTAATCGGGCTAAGGACAGGGCTGTTAATGCTAAGGCTAGGGCTAGATCTGACATGGCTAGGTTTGTTAGGGCTAGCCTAGAGCTGTTTGGGCTCAGGCTAGGACTAGGGCTAGGGCTAGGGTTAGAGCTTTTAGGGCTAGGGCTGTTAGGGCTAGGGCTAGGTCGTTAGGCCTACGGCTAGGACTAGGTCTAGGTCTAGGGTAATTCATTAGGGCTAGGGCTAGCTCATTAGGGATAGGGCTAGAGTTAGGGCTTGGTCTTTAGGACTAGGGCTATGGCTAAGTCTAGTTCGTTGGGCTTGGGCTAGTTGTAGGGCTTTTAGGGCTCCGGATCTTAGGGCTACGGCTAGTGTTAGGGCTGTTAGGTCTAGGGCTAAGGCTAGAGTTGATAGGGCTAGGGATGATAGGGCTATGGCTATGGCTAGGGTGAGGTTTATAGTTGGGTTTAGGGCTAGAGCTGATAGGGTTTGGGCTGTTAGGGCTAGGGCTAGGGTTAGGGCTCTTAAGGCTAGAGCTGTTAGGGCTAGGGCTAGGGCTAGTGCCTGGCCTAGCTTTACGGTTAGTACTTTAAGGCTAGGGTTAGGGCTATTAAGGCTATGGCTAGGGCTGTGAGGGCTTGGGCTGTTAGGGCTAGTGCTTGGGGTGGTGTTAGGGTCAGAGCTAGGACTTTAGGGCTAGAACTAGGTCTCTTAGGGCTAGGGCTAGGGCTAGGGCTAGGACTCTTCTGGCTAGCACTAGGTCTAGGGCTATTGTTAGAGCTGTTAAGGCAAGCCTAGGGCTCTTTGGGATAGAGCTTGGGCTAGGCTTGTTAGGGCTAGGACTGTTAGGGCTAGGGCAGTTTAGACTAGGGCTGTTAGGGTTAGGGCTTTTAGGGCTAGGGCTGTTAGGGCTAGGGCTAAGTCTGATAGGAATAGGGCTAGGAATAGAGCTGTTAATGCTAGGGCTAGGGCTAGATCTGATATGGCTAGGTTTGTTAGGGCTAGGGCTGTTTTGGCTAGGGCTAGGGCTGTTAGGGCTAGGGTTAGAGCTGTTAGTGGTTTGTCTAGGGCTCTGAGGGCTAGGGCTAGGTAATTCGGGCTAGGGCTAGGGCTATGGTGAGGTCGTTAGACATAGGGCTTGGGCCACGGATCGAGCTAAGGCTGGACTAGTTCGTTAGGACTAGGGCTAGGGTTAGGGTAAGTCATTAGAGCTAGGTCTAGGGTTAGGTCCTTAGGGCTATGGCTAGGTCTAGTGCTAGGTCATTAGGGCTATGGCTAGAGCTAGGGCTTGGTTTTGGGGGCTTGGGCTAGGGCTAAGTCTAGTTCGTTTGGCTTGGGCTAGGGCTAGGGCTTTTAGGGCTCAAGCTGTTAGGGCTATGGCTAGGGTTAAGGCTAGGATTATGGCTGTTAGGGCTAGGGCTGTTAGGGCTAGGTTTAGGGCTGAAGCTAGGTCTGTTTGGGCTAGAGCTCAGGCTGTTAGGGTTATGGCTAGGGCTAGGGCATGGGTTACAGCTTGGACTAGATCTTGGATTAGGGCTAGGTCTAGAGCTCTTGGGGCTAGGGTTAGTGCTAGGGCTAGGAATATTATGCCTAGGTCTAGGTCTAGGGTTAGGGATGTTAATACTAGGACTAGGGCAATGGCTCTTAGGGCTAGGGTTAGGGCTGATAGGGATATGGCTAGGGATAGGGCTGTTAGTGGTAGGACTAGGGCTAGAGCTGATTGGGCTAGGGCTCTTAGGGCTAGGGCTAGGGCCATAGGCCTAGGACTCTTAGGGCTAGAGGTGTTAGGGGTAGGGCTTGTGCTGGGGTTAGGGTTAGGGTTAGGGCTTTAGGGCTAGGGCTCTTAGGGCTAGGGTTAGGGGTAGGGCTAAGGCTGTTAGGGCTTGGGCTTGGTTTAGGGCTTTTGGGATAGGGCTGTTAAGGCTAGGGTTAGGGTTAAGGCTAAGACTAGGCCTGTTAGGGCTAGGAATAAGGCTAGGGTTAGGGCTGTTAGGGCTAGGGCTAGATTTGATAGGGCTGTTAGGGCTAGGGCTGTTAGGGCTAGGGCTAGGGCTGTGTGTAGGGTTAGGGCTAGGCCGTTAGGGCTAGATCTAGGGCTGTTAGGGCTAGGACTAGAACTCTTAGTTCAATGGTAGGGCTAGGCTTAAGCCTGTTAGTGCAAGCCTAGGGCTATTAGGACTAGGGCTAGGGTTGGAGCTGTTTGGGAAAGGGCTCTTTGCGCTAGGGCATTTAGGGCTAAGGTTACGGTTAGGGCTGTTAGGAATAGGGCTGTTAGCTCTATGGCTAGGGCTGTTAGGACTAGGTCTTTAGGGCTTGTGCTCGGCATCTTGGGGCTAAAGCTAGTGCTAGAGCTTTTAGGGCTACGGCTAGGTTTATATCTGTTACAGCTATGTTTAGGACTGTTAAGGCTAGGGTTAGGGCGAGTACTAGGGCTAGGGTAAACCATTAGGGCTATAGTGAGGTTTAGTGCTAGGTCATTAGGAATAGGTCTAGGTCATTAGGGTTAGCGCTAGAGCTAGGTCTTGGTCGTTAGGGCTTTGGCTAGGACTAAGGCTAGGTCTGTGGGCTAGGGCTAGGCCTTTTAGGGGTAGGGCTGTTAGTGCTATGACAAGGGTTTAGACTAGGGCTAGCCTGTTAGGGCTAGTGCTAGTGTTAGGGTTAGAGCTGTTAGGGATAAGACTAGGGCTTTTAGGGTTAGGGCTAAAGTTGATAGAGCTATGGTGTTTAGGTCTAGGGCTAGGTCTGGGATATGTAAGGGTTAAGGCTTTAGGCCTACGTCTAGGGCTAGGGCTGATAGGGTTAGGGCTAGTGCTAGGGCTGTTAGGGCTAGGACTATGGATGGGACTAGCATTAGTTTAGGGCTTTAGGGCTAGGGCTGTTAGGGATAGACCTTTGGCTGCTAGGGATAGGGCTGTTAATGCTCGAGCTAGCGCTAGATCTGATTTGGCTAGGGTTGTTAGGGCTAGGGCTAGGGCTTGCATTAGGGCTGTTAGGGCTAGGGCTAGGGCTTGGGCAAGGGCTCTTAGGGCTAGGGTTAGGGTTTATAGGTATAGGGATAGGAATAGGGCTGTTAGTCATAGGGCTAGGGCTATTGCTGATAGGGTTAGGGCTGTTAGGGCTAGGGCTTGGGCCGTTAATGCTATGGCTAGAGGTAGGGCTGTTAGGGCTAGAGCTGTTATGGCTAGGGCTAGTGCTGGGGCTATGTCTGTTTGGGCTAAGGCTAGGCCTGTTAGAGCTAAGGCTGTTCGGACTATGGCTTGGGCTAGGGCGAGGGTTACAGCTAGGGCTAGGGCTTGGGTTAGTGATAGGTTTAGGGCTGTTAGGGCTAGGGCTGGGTCTAGGGCTAGGTGTATGTCTTTATGGTTAGGGCTAGGTCTTTAAGTCTTGGGCTAGGGCTTTTAGAGCTAGGGTTAGGGCAAGGTCTCTTAGGCCTATGGTTAGGGCTGATAGGGATGGGGTAGGGCTGTTAGTGGTAGGGCTATGGCTAGAGCTGATAGGACTATGGCTGTTTGGGCTAGGGTAAGGCCGTTAGTGCTAGGGCTAGGGGTAGGGCTTTTAGGGCTAGTGCTGTTAGGTCTAGGGCTAATGCTGGGGCTTGGGTTAGGGTTAGTGGTTTAGGGCTAGGGCGTTTAGGGCTTGGGCTGGGGCTCTTAGGGCTAGGGGTAGGGCTAGGGGAAGGATTTTTATGGCTACGGCTAGTGCTGAGAGCGCTAGGTCTAGGTCTTTAGGGCTAGGGCTAGGACTAGGGATAGGGCTATGTCATTAGGGCTAGGGCTAGGGCGAGGTTGTTAGGGCTAGGGCTAGGACTAGGGCTAGGGCTATGTCATTAGGGCTAGGGCTAGGGTGAAGTCATTAGAGATAGGGCTTGGGCTAGGGCTAGGGCTAAAGTTCGGCTAGGTCGTTAGGGCTAGGGCTAGATCTAGGGCTAGTTCTAGGGCCAGGGTAAGTCATTAGGACTAGGCTAGGGCTAGGTTTAGGTCCTTAGAGCTCTGGCTAGGGCTAGGGCTAGGTCACTAGGGCTAGGGCTAGGGTGAAGTCGTTAGAGATAGGGCTTGGGCTAGGGATAGGGCTAAGGCTCGGCTAGGTCGTTAGGGCTAGGGCTAGATCTAGGGCTAGTCCTAGGACTACGGTAAGTCATTAGGACTAGGGCTAGGGCTAGGTTTAGGTCCTTAGAGCTCTGGCTAGGGCTAGGGCTAGGGCTAGGTCATTAATGCTAGGGTTAGAGCTAGGGCTTGGTCTTTAGTGCTAGGGCTAGGGATAAGTCTAGGTTGTTGTGCTAGGGCTAGGGTTTTTAGGGATCATGCTGTTAGGCCTATGGCTAGGGAAAAGGTTAGGGTTAGGGCTGTTAGTGCTAGGGCTGTTAGGGCTAGGGTTAGGCCTGTTAGAGCTTGAGCTGTTAAGGATATGGCTAGAGCAATGGTTCGGGCTAAGGCTAGAGCTTGGGCTAGGGCTAGCGCTGTTAGGACTAGAGTTAGGGCTAGAGGTAGAGCTGTTAGGGTTTGGGCTAGGGCTAGGGTCATTATAGCTAGGGCTAGTGTTAAGGCTAAGGTTAGTGCTGTTAGGGCTATTTCTAAAGCTAGGGTTAGTTCTGATAGTGCTAGGGCTTAGGCTAGGGTTAGGGCTGTTAGGGCTTGGGCTAGGGGTTTTAGGGCTAGGGCTAGGGCTAGAGTTGTTAGGGCTCGGGCTGTTAGGGCTTGGGCTGTTAGGAATAGAGCTAGGGTTGTTAGGGCTATGCCTAGGGCTAGGGCTCTTAGGGGTAGGGCTAGGGTTAGGGCTGTTAGGGATAGGGATCTTAGGGCTAGGACTGTTAGGTCTAGGGCTAGGGCTGGGATTAGGGTTAGGACTAGGGCTGTTAGGGAAAGTCTAGGGCTGTTAGGGATATGGCTATGGCTTTAGGGCTAATTCTGTTAGGCCTAGGGCTAGGACTAACGCTGGGTCTAGGGATAGTGGGACGCATGTAGTGTTAGGGATAGTGCTTTAGGGCTAGGGCTAGGGCTGTTAGGGCTAGGGCTAGGGCATGGGTTCTTAGGGCTAAGCCTAAGCCTGATAAGGATTGGGATAGTGATGTTAATGCTAGGGCTAAGGCTAGATATGATATGGCTAGGGTTGTTAGGGCTATGGCTAGGACTGTTAGGGGTATTGATATGGCTGTTAGGGCTAGTGTTGTTAGGGCTAGGGCTAGGGCTGAGGCTACATTAAGGCTAAGGCTAGGGCTGTTAGGGCTAGGACTAAGGCTAGGGTTAGTGCTGCTAGTTCTAGGGCTATGGCTGTTAGGGCTAGAGCTGTTAGGGCTAGAGCTGTTAGTGCTAGGGCTATGTCTCTTTGGGCTAGGGCTATGTCGTTAGGGCTAGGGCTAGGGCTAGGCCTAGGCCTAGGTAATTAGGGCTAGGGCTAAGGCGAGGTAGTTTGAGACAGGGCTTGGGCTAGGTCTAAGGCTGGGTCGTTAGGGCTAGGGTTAAGGTTAGTCTATGCCATTAGGGCTAGTGCTAGGGCTAGGGAGAATACTAGGATTAAGGTAATTCATTAGGCTATGGCGAGGCTAGAGCTAGGTCATTATGGGTAGAACTAGGGCATTAGGGCTAGGGCTTGAGCTAGGGCTTGGTCGTTAGGGCTAGTGTTAGGACTAAGTCAAGGTCTTTGGTCTAGGGCTCGGTCTTTTAGGGCTAGGGCTGTTAGTACTACGAAAAGGGTTAAAACTAGGGCTAGACTGTTATGGCTAGTGCTAGGGTTAGGGTTAGAGTTGTTAGGGCGAGGGCTAGGGCTAGAGCTGATAGGGTTAGGGTCGTTAGGGCTAGGTCTAGAACTGGGTCTAGGTTAGGGCTAGGGCTTTAGGGCTATATCTAGGGCTAGGGTTAGGGCTGATAGAGTAAGGGCTAGGGCTGTTAGGACTAGGATTAGGGCTGGGACTATCGTTAGGGTTAGGTCTTTAAGGCTAGGGCTGTTATGGCTAGGGCTAGGGCTGATAGGGCTAGTGATAGGTATAGGGCTGTTAATGCTAGGGCTAGAGCTAGATCTGATATGGCTAGGGTTGCTAGGGATAAGGCTAGGTATGTTAGGGCTAGTGCTAGGGCTTTTAGGGCTATGGCTTGGCTAGGTCTTTAAGGCTAGGGTTAGTACTAGGGCTAGATTTAGGGTAAGTCATTAGGGCTAGGGCTAGGGTGTTAGGGCTACGGCTAGGGCTAGGAGTAGATCATTAGGGATAGTGCTAGGGCTATGTCATTAAGGTTATTTTTATTACTTGGGCTTGGTCTTTAGGGCTAGGGCTAAGTCTAGGTCATTGGTCTAGGTCTCGGGCTATGGCTAGGGCTGTTAAGGCTAGGGCTGTTAGGGCTAGGGCTAAGGCAAGGGATTTTAGGGCTAGGGCTAAGTCTGATAGGGATAGGGATGTTGATGCTAGGGCTAGGGCTAGATCTGATATGGCTAGGGTTGTTAGGGCTAGGGCTGTTAAGCCTATGGCTAGGGCTGTTAGGGCTAGGGATATGGCACAGGCTAGGGTTAAGGCTAAGGCTAGGGATGTTAAGGCTAGGACTAAGGCTAGGGTTAGAGCTGTTAAGGCTAGGGTTAAGGTTGTTAGGGCTAGGGCTAGATCTGTTAGGGTGAGGACTGTTAGAACTAGGCCTGTTTCAGCTGGGGCTGGGGCTACTGTTAGGCCTAGGGCTTTAGGGCTAGAGCTAGGGCTGTTAGTGGTATGGCTAGGACTAGGACTCTTAGGGCTATGGCTTGGGTTATGGCTTTATCATTAGGGCTAGGGATTTCATGCTATGGCTAGGGCTTTTAGGGCTAGGGCTAGGACTCTTAGGGCTAGCACTAGGGCTATGGCTAGGGTTAGGGCTGTTAGGGCAAGTCTATGACTGTTAGGCCCAAGGCTAGGGCTGTTAGGGCTTGGACTGTTAGGCCTCGGACTAGGGTTAGGGCTAGGCCTGGGTTCCGGATAGGGATAGAGATTTTGGGTTAGGTATATGGCTTTAGAGCTAGGGCTAGGGCTGTTAAGCCTAGGGCTAGGGCTAGGACTTTTGGGTTAGGGCTAGGGCTTTAAGTCTAGGGCAAGTCTTTTAGGCCTAGGGCAAGTTCAAGGGCTCTTAGGGCTAAGGCTAAGGCTGAAAGGCTTAGGGCTAGGGATAGGGCTGTTAATGCTAGGGCTAGGGCCAGATCTGATATGGCTAGGGTTGTTAAGGCTGGGGCTGGTGTGGGTAGGTCTAGGGCTAGGGCTTTTAGGACTATGGCTTGGCTAGGTCTTTAAGTCTAGGGCTAGTACGAGGACTATGCCTAGGTTTAGGGTAAGTCATTAGGGCTAGGGCTAGGGCTAGGGCTTGGTCATTAAGGATAGGTATAGGTCATTAGGGCTATTGCTATAGCTAGGGCTACGTCTAGGTGGTTGGGCTACGGCTAGTGCTAGTACTAGGGCTTTTAGGGTTACGGCTAGGGATAAGGCTAGGGTTAAGGCAATTAGACCTAGGGCTGTTAGGCCTAGGGCTAGGGCTAGAGCTGATAGGGATAGGGGTGTTAGGCCTAGGGATAGAGCTAGGTCTGGGGCTCGGAATAGGGCTAGGGTTTTAGAGTTAGGGCTAGGGCTTTAGGACTAGGACTCTGGCTAGGGCTGTTAGGTCTAGGGCTAGGGCAAGGGCTCTTAGGGCTAGGGCTAATATTGATAGGAATAGGGCTAGGGATAGGTCTGTTAAGGCTAGGGCTAGGGCTAGATCTGATATGGCTAGGTTTGTTAGGGCTAGGGTTAGGGCAGTTATGGCTAGGGCTAGGGCTGTTAGGGCTAGGACTAGGGTTAGGGCTATGGTTAGGGCTGTTAGGGCTAGGGCTGTTAGGACTAGGGCAAGGGCTAGGTCATTAGGGCTACAGTTAGGACTAGGGCTAGGGCTTGGTCATTAGGGCTAGGGTTAGAGCGAGTTCGATAGAGATAAGACTTGGGCTAGGGCTAAAGTTGGGTCGTTAAGGCTAGGGCTAAGGCTCGGCTAGGTCATTAGGGCTAGGACTAGGGCTCGGGCTCGGGCTAGGTCTAGCGTAATTCATTAGGGCTAGGATTGGTCCTAAGGGCTACAGCAATGGCTAGGGCTATGTTATTAGGGCTAGGACTAGGTCATTAGGGCAAGGGCTAGATCTAGGGCCTGGTCATTAAGGCCAGGGCTAGGTCTAAGTGTAGGTCTTTGGGCTAGGGCTAGGTCTCTTAGGGCTGTGGCTATGGTCAAGAATACAGCTAGGGCTGTTAGGGGTAGGGTTAAGGTTAGAGCTTTTAGTGCTAGGGCTAGGGCTGTTAGGTCTAGGGCTAGTGCTGTTAGGGATAGGGCTTTATGGCTAGGGATAAGGCTCTTGGGGCTAGGGCTTGAGCTATTTACGCTAGGACTAGGATTAGGGCTGTTAGGGCTAGGCCTATGTTGCAGACTGCAGGTACTGAGATGCTGAGGACCGGTGTTTTGGACGAAAATCCAGCACGTGGCCACACTCAGACTTGCTAGCCAGAGACCCTGAGGGCTCAAGGAAGTAACCTCCGGATGTCCCAGGTTCATTGGCTTTTACGAACTCACTGTTGGGCTACCTCTGTATAATTTTCTCTGCTCCTATTAATTCATTCTATGCTTCGAACTCCAGTAATTGTAGCTTCTGAGAAAGTGGTTTCTTATGTGCCTCTCTTAATGTCTCCACTGTGTTAGCAGTGTGTCAGGTTCTGGGAACAAATCTCTCTGAGGAAAAAACTCTGGCCACTGGGCAAGCTCATCCAAACTGTTCTTTATCAAATTATTCAGTTATGTTTGATATTAACTTGACACATGAGCCCTTGATATCCACGGACAAATATTAAAACAATAACCTATCCTAAAGCCGAGACTGTAAGAAGTTCCAAAAACAAGTTTGTTGAGAAACCCTAGAGACAGGCTGCCCAAGGAATTAAAGTAGATTAGCGACTTCCAGGGTTTTGTTCAAAGAAAAAAAGGACAGCCTTCTTAAATCACCCCCAGGTGCAAACGATTAAGCTAGGCGTCTCTCTTCCTCCTGCAAACCTGGGCCAGGCAGCAGAAACAGCGGGACTCCTCTCAATCCTTTTCACCTTCCCCCATTTGAGATTAGGTGCTATAGGTATGTTAATTAGGCTTGAGAAACCGGGTTGCTGTCTTGGAATTCAAATCTGAAAAGTACTATATAAATTTGCTTGAATTTCTGGAAAATTAAGGATGTTAGATTATCAAGACAATTTGTGATGTATGTTTTAGAATTTGTGCCTATGAATCATTGTGTCCGGTTTTGAACGACTAATCACATTTCGCTTCTGTACCCCGTCTTAATAAATCCCCGCCTTCCTTTGTGTAAAGCTCCTCCCCAAAATAAAAAGGAGGCGCAGACCGAACCCCACATGTGTTACAGCTTGCAGGGCATGCAGTACGGTTTGCAGGGCAGTGTGTTACTGCTTGCAGAGGCCACGATGCCTGTAGTCCAAAGTCTGCCCACCAGTGATGCATCCACTCTAGTTTTGGGGTGTCTATTTGTCTCTCTCTCTCTCTGCATCTTTGTGTGTACTCTTTCTCTATCACTTTCGCCGCCAGATCCCCCTACTTCATGAACCAAACTTCCGTGTTGAGGCCGGTTCTCGACAGGCCTAGGCCTGTTAGGGCTTGCGCTGTTAGTGATATGGCTAGGACTAGTGCAAGGTTTAGGGCTAGGGCTAGGGTTTGGGTTAATGTTAGGGTTAGTGTTAGGGCTCAGGCTGTTAGGGCTAGGGTTTGAGCTAGGGCTAGGGCTGTTAGGTCTAGGGCTATGGCTTTAGGGCTAGGGCTGTTAAAACTAGGGCTAGAGTTAAGGCTAAGGCTAGGGCTGTTATGGCTAGGGCTAAGCCTAGCGTTAGTGCTGTTAAGGTAGGACTTAGGCCAGGGTTAGGCTGTTAAGGCTAGGGCTAGGTCTGTTAGGGGTAGGGTTGGGGCTAGAGCTGTTAGGGATAGGGCTGTTAGGGATAGGGCTGTTAGGGCTAGGGCTAGGCCTAGGGGTAGTGTTATTGCTAGGCCCTTAGGGATAGAGCTAGGTCTGTTATGGCTAGGGCTAGGACTCTTAGCACTAGTGCTAGGGCAAGGGTTAGGGATGCTAGGGCAATACTAGGGCTATTAGGGCTAGGCATAGGGCTATAACTGTTAGGGCTAGGGCTGTTAGGGTTAGGACTGTTAGGACTAGGGCTAGGAGTGGGGTTAGGGTTAGGGTTAGGGCTTTAGGGTTAGAACTAGGGTTGTTAGAGCTAGGGTTAGCCCTAGGGCTCTTAGGGCTAGGACTAGGGCTAGTGTTATGGCTAATGGAAAGTCTAGGGCTGTTGGGGCTAGGACTAGGGCTGCTAGGGTTAGGACTGTTAGGCCTAGGCCTAGGGCTAGGGATGGGTCTAGGGATAGTGGTACAGATTTAGGGTTAGGGCTAGGGCTTTTTGTTTATGGCTAGGGCTGTTAGGGCTAGGGATAGCACAAGGGCTCTTAGGGCTAGCGATAAGGCTCATAGGGATAGGGTTATGGATAAGGTTGTTAATTCAACAGTTAGTGCTAGCTCTTATATGGCTAGGGATGTTAGGGCTAGAGCTATGGTTGTTAGGGCTAGGGCTGTTAGGGCTAGGGCTAGAGCTAGGGCTCATAGTCTGAAGTGACTCCATGGCATATATATACATATATATACATTATAGGGTCTCATTTTATACACACACACACACATATATAGATCCATATATATATTTATTTTGCTATGCGGTATGGAATCGGTTCTGAGCAATTGATATCCTGTACAGGGCTTCCAAAACTGTAAAAATTGGCAACAGGAGAAAGCCTTATCTTTCTGCCACGAAAGTGGTGGCAGTATCGAACTGCTGACTTTGAGGTTTCCAGACACATTCTTAACCACTACCCTACCAGAGCTTCTTTGATACCGTCTGTAAAAGTAGGCTTTTCTAGGAGCCATTGATGAGCTTGAACCACAAACCGTGCAGTTCAAAATGACTTAGCAGTCTCACACAATAAACCAAAGTGCCACACCAGGACTCAGAATATAAATATATATGGAACTCTGGTAGCCTAGTGGTTACTAATATGGCTGCAAACCACCTGGTCAGCAGTTCGAAACTACCAGCCATTCCATGGGAGAAAGATGAGGCTGTCTACTCCCGTGAATTTTTACAGCTGCAGAAACCCTGTATAGATACTCTATGTCTCATAACTGACTCCGTGACACATAACAGTTGTTGCTGTTAAGTGCTTTCATGTCAATTCTGACCCATAGCGACCCTGCGTAACTATGGGTAGCGTAGTGGTTACGAATTGGGCTGCGAACCTTAAGGTCAGCAGTTCGAAACTACCAGCCGCTCCGCGGGAGAAAGATGAGGCTTTCT
>NW_006409125.1:30978-31580 GCF_000296735.1 Chrysochloris asiatica
ATTGTACCTCATGACTGATCTGGATATGTTCTTTTTGACGATGAACGCAACACCATTCCTTTTCAATTTGTCATTCCCTGCATAGTAAACCATGTTCTGATTTTCAATGGATGCTTACAGCTGTTTCTCTTCATTTTGAGTTGTGGCCCATCAGCAAATGAAGGTTCTGTGTGCTTTTCTCCCCCAAGCTTAACTCTATTCATGTCATCATTGTCAACTCTACTTTGAGGAGGCATTTTTTCCCCAGTCACATTCTGAGTGCCTTCCCACCTTCCGGTCCTGTATCTGAAAGTGTTTCTCTGCTATTCATAGAGTTTTCAGTGACTAGTGATTCGGAAGTAGTTCGTCACTCTTGCTTCCTAGTCTGTCTTTGTCTGGAAGCTCATGTGAAACCTGTCCACCATGGGTGACCCTGCTGGTTATTTAAAATGCCGGTGGCAGAGCCCTCAGAATCACAGCAACTCAAACCACCACAGCGTGACAGACAGACAAGTGGGTTAATTCGCCACAATAGAGGCAGATGGACTGTTACTACAAGAACAAACAAGTTGCTTGCCCAGGAAACATCAAGGCAAGTGGTTGGGTCCCCTCAGTGCAAACCC
>NW_006409125.1:31816-39361 GCF_000296735.1 Chrysochloris asiatica
AACTTGACCTACACCTATGGATGCAGTAGCTCAAAAGAGGGAACAAATCCTTACAGCAAGAATTATTCCCACCCCCTCCACACACAAAGTAGATAGACATGGGCAACTTGGACATCGGATACCCAAAAAGGGGTGGGGAGGCTACAAAGGCAAGAAGTTACTGACTTACAAGCTTTCAAGAGGGAACCTAGAGCCAGGGGCCTGGAGGAAGGCAGAATCTCCAGTGAGTAGCGTCCAGGCGGAGCTGATGTAATGAAATGCAGATGGGTCTCTTGTGATACAATAGTGAATAATTGTTATCAGGACTGATTGTGAGGGTTTGAGATGTAAAGGTAGACGTTTTATAGCAAGGAAGGGAGTGAGTAACTTTCCAGTTTAGGAGCAGAGGTCCCTAGGACTATCAACGGAGAAAAGCGGAGAGCAGGACCCTACCCAGAGAAGCAGTGATGCCTGAGATGGAGGCAGAGATGACGACGTGGAGCAATGGAGTAGGTGGGGACTTTAGATCCAGGGAGGGAGAGCGACTGTGTGCTGAAGACTGGGGGTGGGGGTGTACTATAGGGGGCAGGCTTTCAGGGTATACCCTTTGGTTGGTTGATGATGCATGGAGGGGACTGTAACCATGACAATGAAACCATATCCAATAGAATGAATGTAAAACTAATGTTCTCCCATGTAAACTATCATATAATTCACAATAAAACATTAATGAAAAAAAAAAAAAAAAGGCTCTCTCCCTACCTCCCCATGCACTATAGTTTGCTGACACTTGGAATAAACAAGACACTTTTAACATTTAATTCTAAGTTGACCTGAAACACATCAAGAGCGAGGCATGGAAAGATATCAAGGTAACCCAGACCTGTAAAATCTTCTATGAATGAACACTTTATTACAACAGCCAAGATCAGAACCCATATGGCTAATAATCCCAGAAAATCTAATTTTAGACAATTTACAAAAAGTCTAAGAAAGCATATGTAAAGAGAATCTCATCTAAACAAATATTCGAAAAGTTTCTTAAGTATTCAATTTGCCTTGAAATCTTATTACCTTGTGTGCTTCACCCAGAATTCTATTCAGCTGTAGTCTAACTGCACTGGCTTTTCATTGTGAAGCTGTATGTTTAACTATAAAATACATACTACCTCTCCCTTTTTGTGTAAAATTGACAAATGTGTTGTTTGGGTTCCAGAATTCTGGAGAAAGCCAACTTAAAGGAATTAAGATGACTAATGTGTTGATTCTGTTTCCAATCCAACAAAATGTTGATGTAAGAATCCATGTCATGTGATGCTATGTGTTTTACTTCAAATTTAACATCAAATATTGAATAAGGCAGTTTCTAAGTATATTACGAAGCTAAAAACATTCCTTTAGCAGTACCCAGAACTCCATCTTGTTTAAATAAATGGAAATTTGAACATCTTTGTTCAGATCAGCCTAAATAAGAAATTAGAAGAATGCAAACCTCTATTATACTCAACAGTATTGATTTCATCTTTCTTGGGAAGTAGCACAATATTGTGTATCAAGGAAACAGATTCATTTAAAGTTATTCACTCATCATCATGACTTCATCCAAAGTTCTACATGCAACATGTAAGCTAAATGGTGCTTTTCTGGCATGCGAGGTAAGCAATCAGATAAGTGATTGCCTGGCAAGCTACCACAAATCTAATTTTGAGGCTGACAGCCATGTGTCTTTGAACACCCAGCCACTATGGGGTATCTGACATGACTAGCTGTTCTGCACTATGATAATGTTTTTACACATGTTTTCATTGCATTGACTTCACATTTGGCTCACGAGACCCCCGTGGCTGTAACACACTGCTGTGTAGTTTTGTTTTAAGTAAACTAACAGTTTTTCATCACATAATATTTGAGTCATTTCTGTTTCCACAGAGGCAATCACTATTTCACTTGTGAAAGTTGTTGAAAGTCCTGCAAAGCCCGAGTTCAATTCTGTGAACATTTCCCAGGCACTTTTTGTGAGTGAAAAGCAGGTCTTCCATGCTCTTCTAATTCTAGCACAAAATCTTCCTACTACTTTTTAAATGAATTACATTTACTGGCCCTCAAATAAAACACCTTAATAGCTATCTTTATAAAAAAAAAAAAAACAGGTCCTGATGTAGCGCTGTAGGGTGAGGACTAGACTGCGAACCATTAAGTCGACAGTTCAAATCTGCCGCTCCTGGAAATCCTATACAGAATTGTTATGAGGTGAAAGTTACTCGATGACACTGAACAACAAAACAACCTTATCTTAAAACATCAAAAGAACAAGTTATTGTTGTTGCTGTTAGTGCAGTCAAGTCAGTTCTGACTCATAGTGACCCTGTATTGCAGGGGTGAGCAGTGTCCAGCCTGAGAGCCCTGTAAGACCAAATAATTCATTCAGGCCTGGCTCTGCCAAGGCAACTGCAGTTCCAGCCATCACATTGGGGGTGAGTTATTTAAATGTTTGAACAAATACGGCAGGCTAATTTTTTTTCATGTTTTATTGTGAATTATATGATATTTTACATGACAGAACTTTAGTTTTACATTCATTCCACCGTATATCATTTTATTGCCATGGTTCCAATACCCTCCATGCATCATCAACTGACCAAAGGATATACCCTATAAACCCGCCCCATACACTCCCCCCCACCCCCATTCTTCAGCACATAGTCCCTCTCCCTCTCTGGATCCAAAGTCTCCAGCTGCTTCATCACTCCACGTCATCATCTCTGCCTCTATCTCAGGCCTCGCTGCTTCTCTGGGTAGAGTCCCGCTCTCGGCTCTTCTCTGTTGATGTACCTAGAGACCTCTGCTCCTAGACTGGAGAGTTAATCACTCCCTTACTTGCTACAAAACGTCTACCTTTATATTTCCAACCGTCACGATGAGTCCTGATAACAATCATTCACTATTGTATCACAAGTAACCCTTCTGCATTTCATTTCATCAACTCCGCCTAGACAGATTGGATAGTACTCACTGGAGAGTCTGCCTTCCTCCATGCCCCCTAGCTCTACCCTCTTGAAAGCTTGTAAGCCAGTCACTTCTTGCCTTTGTAGTCCCTCCCTCACCCCATTTGGGTGAGTGGATTCCCCCCCCCCCAGAAGAAATGGGTCCCAGGCTCCAGATTCTCAAAGGAATATAGCATGCAAGAGAGGGTGCAAGCTAGTAGCTTCTCTCTCTTTTTTTTTAAGCAGAAAGCTGTAAAAACATTTTGCTTACTCCTTTGAAAGATAATTTTAAAAAGTCAAGTATTATGTACTTGGGAAAACAGACAACCTCAGAACAAATCCATCTGAGCAATCTCAGCATCTATCAAGCATTCAAATTACTTACACAACATCCAGACACTACAGCTCGGCTTAAACACCTTGATGGCTGTAAACCCATTTGCTCAGGGCAGCTTCACTGTAACTGGAAAGCTGGCTAGTCCATCAGTCCTACATCTAAGGTAGGAGAACCACCACCCCTAATGAATTTGTAATGGGACCAATTAAAAAAACAAAACCCTAGGCTCAGTCCTATTCTTCTTTTCTCTTCTTCGTTCCCCACATCCTTCTTCTGAGCTGTCATATCAAGCACATCTTTACTGCTGCTCAGCTGAGCTCTAATTAAGCATTATAAAACAAAACACAACTTAAATAATGAATTGCATGATTTAAATGTCCTTTTGCAAAGTATAAAAGCATGGTTCACACCATGAAAAGCAAGTATAACAAAATTACAAAGGAGTAGTCCGTGGAAGACAGATGAGGAAAACGTACTGTACCATTGGCAAGTGGGGTGGGCTCCTGCACTGTCTTCAGCGGGACTAGCTTGGCTGCATGACCATTTGAAATCTCTCTGCCATCAGCCTCCTAAGGGCCAGAACAGCGGCCATCCCAACAAATGGCCAGTGACAACCTTCCTGACAATTTGTGACATTTCAGCCACTTAGGCGGCTGATATCTTCACAGATGCTCTCTAGTGAAGTTTGCTGACCACCTGTGCTCTGGAACTTCCATGTGTCTTCTGCATGAAGTACACAGACCAGGAGCAGACTGAGGCCTGTCTACTCTTGAAAGCATGGATCCTGTTCGAGCAGAGCACACAGAACCATCACTTTGCAAAAATCTTTTTCCCTGTCCGCAGACGATCTGATACAAGACCAGAGCCATGAAATGAAACAGACATGTCTTCACCCAGCTCCCACAGGGGAAGAGACCATGATGAATGAGGAGCTATCCCCCTCAGCTGGCTGGCTCAGAGATCTAAAACTCTACAGAGTTTTCCTCTTGGTGCATGAATGGACTGGCTCAAAAAAGCACATATATTCATTTAACTGATATTAATGAAATTTCTGAAAACTATCAAAATGCTTAATCCAGGGCTATCCTTCCCCAACCCCAAAGAAAACTGTAAATAAATGCTTCCTCAAGTACATTTCGACTCCATACATTCACAAGGGTGTATTCTAATCCAATTCCTCTCCCATCTTGGAGAAGAACCGTAATTCTGTCTGTGTTGGTATTTATTTGAAATTGCCCATAATGAGAAGTTAATATAATTAACAGAAACTCAGTTTTGGGAACAAAACTGCCAAAAAGGACGCTTGGGGTGAATACCTGCCAAGCGTCTGGTGCCCGCTAGAGGTTCTTTCTCACTTCACTCCGTTGAAGCCTCACAACATTGGGTGGCTGGGGCCGCGATACCCACTTCATATGTGATGAAACTGAGACTCGGGGGCTAAGACTAAGAGTTAGAAAACTGGAAAATACCGAAGCACAAAAAGCACATCCAGTTATCCAGGAGAAGAGTGTGGTTGTTAAGTGCCATCGAGTCAGTTCTGACTCACACTGACCTTGTGTAAGGTTTCCAAGGAACAGCTGATGGTTTTGAACTGCCAACTTTGTGGTTTGTAGTCCAGTACTGATTCTAAAGAGCCACACCAGGAGGGAGAACTCCCAATCTAAAGAAAACTCCCTAGCAGGCAGAAGCGACAGCTACAGTCTTATTTCCCTAAGCAAGCTGATTTGGGTCACTCTCCATTCCTACAGGTGAGGAATAAGGTAGCACCCCCAGGCACATTGACATCCTAGGCCCTCTGTGTGGTGGGTAAGTCTGGGAGGGAGAACACCAGGCCTTTCCTCTCCTTGCCCCTTGACCCCAGGGATGCCTGGCCTGATACAAGTGTGTCCTGGTGGGTCACCATGTGTAATTCTGCTGTGTAGCATTGGGAGGCCCACTGGGATACAGATACAGACATACTCTCCAAGACCAGCCTGATGGTCAAAATGGTGATGGGGTTTAAGTTTTCTGTTGACTTTATCTTTTGTCTTATTGCTCACTTAGCTCATAATGTGGGAGGTGGGGGGAAAGGGTGCTAGTTACAAGGCCCCTCAAGCGCCAGCATCTCTTTATGGGCTAGGAGGGTGCTTTCTGCTCTAGATTTCTCTAGTGAGAGTGAAGAGGCCTGTGTGCTTCAAGTCCCCATAATGTAAGGACAGTATGACTGCACATTTCAAACTTCTTTAGAAGTCAAGAATGAATGTGATATGAAAGCATGTTATCAAGTTTCACCCAGAAGGTCAGTGGTTCAAATTCACCAGCAGCTCCAAGGAAGAAAAGACCTAGTGATGTGCTGCCAGAAAAGCTGAAAAAAGCAAACACTGCCACGGAGTCCATTCTGACTCATCATGACCTACAGGGCGAGGGGTATGGGGCAGGGTGCCCACAGCGTTTCCAGAGTTGCCATCATTAAACAAGTAGGCTGCCTCAGCCTTCTCCCACAGAGGGGCTGGTCGTTTGAACTGCTCATTATCTGTGAAGATGACAACCTTTGAAATCCTAAGGGGCACATCTACTCTGTCCTACAAGGTCAGTGTGACTTAGAAAGGACTCAACTATCAACATTCACAGAAGCATAAGTCAAGAAATCAAACAATGTATTGCATTAGGCAAATCTGCTGCACAAGATATTTTAAAGTGTTGAAGATCAAAGATGTCAGCTTGAGGACTAAGGTGCACCTGACCCAAGCCATGGTATTTTCAATAACCTCATATGCATGTGAAAGCTGGACACTGAATAAGGAAGACCATAGAAGAATTGATGCTTTTGAGCTGTGGTGTTGGAGGAGAATATTGAAAGTGCCATGGGCTGCCAAAAGAACCAACAGATGGAAAAAAGTGCAGCCAGAGTGCTCCTTGGAGGTCAGGATGGCCAGACTTCGTCTCTCATACTTCAGACATATTGTCAGGAGGGAACAGTTGCTGGAGACAAATATCATGTTTGGTAAGGTGGAAGGTCAGAGAAAAAGAGGAAGATCCCCAATGAGATGTATTGGCCAAGTGGCAGCATCAATGGGCTCAAGTGTAGCAACAATAGTGAGGTTGGCCTGATCAGGCAGTGTTTCGTTCTGTTGCACACAGGGTTGCTATGAGTCGGTACTGACTCAAATGGCACCTAACAACAACAGGACACAACAACAACATACCCAAGAAGATTGAAAAGTCATGTGAGTAAGGTTAGGTCTAGACAGATCTCAAATAGAGTGAGAGAGAGAGATAGCTGTGTTACAGGAAATGCCTGAACATACACTCAGAATGGGCCTGTCGTCACCAGGTTCCTGGAGCCTGAAGCCCATTCTAGATCTTGAATCTGTACCATGAGTGAATCCATTTTTCAGCTCCATACCAGTCTTCATTTCACTGTATTGCTCTAATATTAAAATACAAAAAGCACGGGACTATTGTGTCATCCCACGCTTTGTAAAAGATTTCATTAAAGGAGTTCTCATTATTGAGTCTTTTAGCCCACATGTAATGTCTTACATTTTACAAGTTTGGCACGCATTGTGAATTTTAGCCAAGGTGGATAAAGTTCAATAACTCGGCCAACCAACCATGTGTACTCCTCAGTATAGAAGTAATAAATAGATTCATCAAAATGGACATGAAAAAGCCTAAGAAAATCAGATGCCACTTCTAGCCAGCCTCATAAAAGCACCTCTTGGACTTTAATATAATTTTATACAGCGTTATCACAGCCCCCCCATCCTTCAATACCAGGCATCTAATAAAACAAGTGTCAACCCATATTCGCATGCTATATACATTTCACTTACAGAAGCTAACTCTCTGTCCCAGAGACCTTAAAAATCACATAAAGACACATATGTTTACATGTGCAAGTCCTAAAAAGAATTCACTTCAATTAGTAAGGGAATCAGGTAAGCAAGCCTATAAATTGTTCCTTACAATTCTCTTTTTTGGGCCAGTTTTAGTGGAAGTCTTTTCCCCTAATACTTTCAACATTCTCTTAGCAAGGAGCCTTGGTGGCACTGTGGGTGAAGTGTTGGGCTGCTGAATGCAAGGTCAGCAGATTGAACCCACCATCTGCTATGCAAGAGACAGATGAGACCATTGGCTTCTGTAAAAATTTACAATCTTAGAAAACCTAAAAGAGTTCTACCCTGTCCTACATGGTCATTATGAGTCAGAATCTAATCAATGGCAGTAGGTTGGGTTTTTGCGTTGATAATTCTTTTAAATTAG